>NW_021821159.1:0-99923 GCF_901001135.1 Rhinatrema bivittatum | reverse complement strand
AAACTGACCTGAAGATGGTGCTACCATGAAGCCGGGCAAGCAACAGTGGAGCCAGAGATGACCAAACCTGACAAAGAGCATCCCAGAGACTGGCCTAAAGGAGCACTACAGTGAAGTCTGGCAAAGCATCAGTGGAGCCAGTATAACTGAGTCCAACCTGGAATATCCTAGAGAGGGGTCTAAGGAACGTGTGATAGCAGGCCCTGGCAATGGGCCAGATAAATCAGGAGTGCTCTGTTGGGACAGATGCTGGAACAAATTCCAGAAGTGCAAGGGTAGCTCTACTGGATGACATGAGAAGAATATAGAAGATCTGTGATTAGAGTCATGGTGAACCTGACACAGGTGCAAGAGCGTTCACAAGGGACTTGCCGGAACAGATTTTCCATGGGAGAACAGAGTCCCATGCTGCTAAAGGCAGAACAAGAGTAAAGCACTTCAGAGGAGAGCCAGACTGATTTTGGAAAATTGGATTGCTATCCATCAGAAAGTGAAAGAGACTGAGAAATCCGAGTGATGAGAAAATTGAGCTTTCAGAGTCCAGGCCAGGGAGTTGGGCTCTGGGACTAACCAGAGGAGTTGGGTTTATGAGTAAGCCTTATCTAAAAACCCAAAAGGATGGAGGAAGAGTACCTCAGTAAGAGGAAGGTCCCCTAGACAAAAAGAATCCCCAGGGATTAAAGGACAAGGACATTTCTGTACCTAAGACAGGCAGAAATCAGAATGATAAAGAGGATGTCCCAAGTTAGGACAGGCCTCAAAGCAAATGTAACAGGGTCCTACTGAGGAACATAGCCCTGGTAGGGACAGATGCTCAATTGGGTAAGACTGAGCTGAGGGAGAGGGTATGTGACAAAGGTACAATAGAAACCCTCAGAATACCTTAAAAGATTGGTCACAGCTGCCTGGTCCTGGTCCACCTTAATGTAAAAACATATGGCAGCACAAAAATGTATGAAGGATTGTTAGAAAGCATCTAGGGAAAACCTCATATGGTGCTTTAGATAGGCTACTGATGCCTATAGGGCTACTGATACTCCAACCCCACGATTGTGGATGATGGATATGTTATAATCATTGGTTACCCCAGAGCGTATGATGCTTTCATGATTTTTAAAGCTATCACTAAGAATCAGGTATGAGTCCACTAAAGTGGATGTGCTGGTATACAATACATGTTTTACCAGGTTGTTGTGCTCACTGTAATGGCGCCAAGATCATGGATGAAATATCATCATGCTGTCTGTGTATCAATCCCGACATTGCAATGTTTCGAAATCAATTCTTCATCAGGAAAACACTTATGAGCCATGTCGTCGGCACTTTAAACATTAATCTCGGCACTGTCATAGATACCTGAAATGATAATGTCAACACAATCCGTAAAGTGATGCGATAACATCTATTGCTGATAATAAAGTGTGCAAGAGAAAAGCTGGAGTCCAGATTGTAATCTGTCCTCAGCCATCCACAGACTGCTCGTACTGTGCTACACCCTGTTTCCGCCCTTAACTTCATAGCATCACTTTGATCCACGTGAAAGGGATACTGTTTCATATGGCCAATAGGACTGATTCTGTCCATAACATTTCCTGAACCCAGATAAGTAGTGGTGTAGGATATTGTGGTCCTCTTGGAAATCAATAGTTGGAAGTAAACAACTTTCTCCATCACCTTGATAAGAAGGGGATGCTGGAGACTGGATAATAGTTGTCGATTATTTTAAGATCTGCACCAGGAAATTTAGGATGGGTTTGTAACAGCCTTTTTGAGTGAGCTGGGTAGTGATCATTGGCAGTGTGCTACATCTAGATCTGTCTTTAATACTATATGGCAGTGGATCTACTGTGCTTTTTAAGAGTAGAATCTAGAACGGGAAACATTAAATAGGAAATGAGACTAAATTTCTTTTTTCGTTTCATGTTGTACTGAAAGTGAAATGATCGAAAATCCGATGAAGCCGGGCTTTGCCTAGGAATAGGCGAGGTCCAAAGGAGGTGCCTCAGCCTACGCCCAAGTGCAATGCCAGGGACTGGGCTGGGGCCCAAGGCCAGGACCTCATCTAGGCATAGGCTACAGCCTGACGTAGGAGCCACGGCCAGGGTCTGAATGATACACCAGGGTCTCTGCCGAGGCACAGGCATAATGACAGGGCCTTGACTGAGACCCCAAAAACTGAAAAAAACTTACCTGCTCTGTCAGGATCCACCGTCCCAATCCAGGCCCAGGCCCAAACACCCCAGCCTGAACTGGAGACCAGACACTGAAGCCAGGGCCTGGGCCTAGACCCAGGCCCGAAGGATGGGTCCTAATGCCTGAACCTTGGCCTAGGCCGGGGCTCAGACTCAGGACCAATGCTGGGACCAAGGCCTAGGCCTGGACCGAGGCTCAATACCACGGATCAGACTGGAGACCAGATCCCAGGGCCTCGGCCTGGACCAGGTTCAATGATGGGACTTGACTCAGAGGTTGGAACCAGATACCTGGGCCTCAGCCTAGGCTGGGACCAGATCCAGGCCTGAAACCAGGGCACAGTCTTGAGACCAGGTTCTGAGGCCGGGCCTCAGCCCACACATAGGAATGAAGGATGGGTCCCAATGCCTGGGATTCAGTTTGGGCTGGAACTAGAACTCAGGCCCAATGCTGCAGCCCTGTCTGGAGACTGGGTCTCAACTCCTGGGACTCTGCCCAGGCCCGTCACTCTGGCCTCAGATGTATTCTGTCTTCTTTCTTCTTTCTTCTTCAATGAAATTGCTGTTCACATGGGAAGTGCTGGAGTTAATTAACTCTTGTGGCTCTTCCCCAATGGAGGGCACCCTTTAGATGTGCTGCCATCCCAAGCAGATGGCATCATTTCCTCAAAGAAGAAAGAAAACAGAAATTGTCCAAGACCTGGGCATCGGGCCTGGGACTAACCCAGGGCTGAGGTCCCAGAGTCAATACCCAGCCTCCGGACCAAGGCCCAGCCTCGGGCCTGGATCTGACAAAGGCCCAGGTGTCCAGACCTGACCTCCAGGACAGGTCCCAGTATTGGGCCTTGGTCTGGGCCAAGACCTTGGCATCAGGATCAATCTCTGGCTGGACTGCAAAGTCGGGCCTGTTCCTGGTCCCAGGTTTCTGGCTTAGGACAAAACCCAGGCATTGGGACCCGACTTCAAGATTGGCTGTGATGTCAGGCTTGAGCCCAATTCCTGGCCAAGGCCAGTATTGGACCTGAGTATTGGGCCTAACAAAAATAGCAAAAAATGACAAAAAGTAACAAAAATAAACGGTTTTTTGTTAGTGCGCACTAACTCCGTTAGTGCGCACTAACTTGAAAAATGATTTTTATGAAAATCAGGGGTAAAATTGATCGTTTCCTTCTTTAACTGATTTTTAATGAATTTAGAAATATCGTACGATATTTCAATTCATTAGAAAAATGATTCACATCCCTATTTACCACTACCCTTTGTCATCTCCCACTGAGTCCGTTTCTAACCCAGTCAGTCACTATATGTTCCATACCAAGGGTGCTCAATTTTTTATAAGTCTTCTGTGTGGAAGTGTCAAAGTCATTAATGAAATCCAAGTAGACCATGTCTACCGCTCTCCCTTTATCCAACTCTCTGGTCACCCAATCAAAGAAATTGATCTGGTAAAATCAGCTGCCTCAGATCTTATAATCCATTGGATTCCAAAAATTGCACTGTCCTCTGTTGAAGCAGGGATTCCATTAATTTGCTCAGCACAGAAGTCAGACTAACCAGTCTGTTGTTCCCAGCCTCCTTCTTACTTCTACTTTTATGAATAGCCAAATCAATCCATTTCTAGTCCTCTCGGACTACTCCAGACTATAAAGAAGCACTGCAGCCAAAGGAGCTTCCAGGACATCTCTGTTCCCTAAGTACTCTCGGATGCATCCCATTCAGCCTCATCACTTTATCTACTTTAAGTTTAGTTAGCTTCTCATGACCACATTGTTCTGAAAATCAATTGAGATTTACCTCACTTCCATTCTTATTTGTGTTCATTTCATGTAGTCCTGCTACAGGCCCTTTCACAGTGATGATCAAGCAGAAATATTTGTTAAGTAATTTTGCTTTTTCCTCATCACCTCTGTATGTATGTATGTGTTTATTTATTTATTTATATTTATTTTATAGCTGTTTGCTTTTTATTTATTTGCTTATTTGAAGACATTTGTTACCTGCCCTTTCTATTTCAGGGCAGGGTACAACAAACATACATAATCAGTATAAAAATATATCAGTAAAATTACATAACAATACTACTATATAGTAATAACAACATAAATCATCAAATGTAAAAAAAAACAATAGGGCCAGAATTTAAAAGGCCAATCTGGCTAGCTCAAGTATGCCTTCTGGAAGAGATGTTTTTAAGGATTCTTTAAATAATTTACATTCTTCTATATATTCCTCTCCTTCACCTTTGAGTCTCACAATTCCACTTGTGTGCACTTCCTTCTATCACTAAATATCTAAAAAAAAAAAAAATGGTTTGCTCCTCCATCTTACCATATTTGCTGTTTTCATTCTATTTGAATTTTTGTATTCCTGACTATTTTCCCAGCTTACTTTTTCCAGATATTGTCGCCCCTCCTCCTCTTTTTGTGATCTCTTGTAGTTTATGAATGCTAACCTTTTCTCTCTTACTTTTTCAGCTATGGCAGCCTCTTTATCCTCTTCCCTTACTTTACTTTCCTAACAAAATGATTAGTTGTCCTTATAATATCTCCTTTTAGTTTTGCCCATTGGCCTTTACTTCCCCTAGATTTTCCCATCCAGGTAATGACTCTTTGAGGTTCTTCCTCATTTTAAGAAAGCTTTTCTGAAGTCTTGGACCCTCATCTTAAAATGAACCTTCATCTCTTGCATCCTAATATTAAACCACACCATCCGGTGATCAGTGGATCCCAGATGATCATCTAATACATCAGAAATACTGTCCCCGTTGGTAAGCACCAGGTCAAGCCCCTTTTCTTTGTGGGTTCTGTTACCATTTGACAGAACAGATCACCTTGGAGAGAAAATATCATGTGCGTGCATATATATCTTTTTATGTGCATATATTATATTTTTACATTTGCAGCCCCTGCCTGAGGCTTTGAAAATTACCTGCTACATGTATTTTCATATTTGCAAAATATTGTTTCGCAGATCTGGGACAAATGCTGACACTATGGGCTGGATTTTAAAAGCCCTACATGCGTAAATCCAGAGGATTTACGCACTGGGGGGGGGGGGGGGGGGCATGGGCGCCGGGCCTATTTTAAAAAGGCCCAGCGACGTACTTAAAGCCCCAGGACGCATGTAAGACCCGGGGCTTGCAAAAAGGGGCGGTCCGGGGGTGGAGGCAACTGACATAGCAGCCACTTGCCGTTGTGTTGGAGGATTACGTGTCAGCAGGCTGCCGCCAGAGGCGCACGGAAAAGATAAGACAAAGGTCAGGGGGGTTAGAGTAGGGCTGGGGAGGAAAGGTTAGGGGAGGGGGGGGGAAGGGGAAGGGAACGGGGTAATGCAGTGTGGCTCGGTGTGTGCAAGGTGCACAATTGTGCACCCCCTTGCGTGCGCGGATCCACAATTTTATAACATGTGAGCCTGCGCACGCATGTTATAAAATCAAATGTACATGTGTGTGCGCTGGTAGCGCGTGCACATGTACGCCCTCACTACCTTTTAAAATCTATCCTATCTGTTTTATATTAAAAAAACAACAAACCTCTAAGATATTGACACTGTCTATAACTATTTGAGCAAATTTATATTGCAGAGTCTGTTTCATGCACACCATAGTCAATCATAAAAGGGTCACATCTTGAGAACAGTTGTATGTGATACAATGGATCAGAGCCCTTACACAGCAGAAAAGTAATGTGATAGTTTTCAAATCCTGTACAGTATAATAAAGGATTAAATCAAGGATACAATTTGACATTTGGCTTGGATAAATATGCTAAGGTGTCCTTCATTAGAGGAAAATTAACCAAAATTGAAAATATTTCTCTGACTGCAGATTGTGATATAATGGAACTTGAGCAGGAGAGTGCATATAAATATCTAGGATTAGGAAAAGTGTAGCAATCCAGCACAAATCACTAAGAAAAAAGATCAGTAAAGAGTACTACAAAAGAATGAAATTTATATTGTGTGACCCTAATCCCAAAAACGAAATGCTTTAGTCTGTATAGATGTGATCCTTGATCTCTACCGGTCTAGGCCTCTACTCATACAGAAAAATAATCTCTGTTTAAGCAGTAGGATTTGAATATGGAGTGTGATGATGATGTGCTTTTAAGCCATCATGCTAAATATTGCTAACAGTATGATGCCTAGTGTTAGAGCAGCATGCCGAGAACCATGGTAACCAGGTTCAAATCTTGCTCTTGTTCCTAGTGACCTTGGGCAAGTCACTTTACCCTTCATTGCCTCTGCTACAAATTTTGATTGTAAGCCCCCTAAGGATTAGAGATGTGCATTCATTTAGAATGAATTAGGAAATGTCACCAATTGCCTAATTTGTCCTGGTTCAGGAGACCCGAATCCCAAAACGGATTTTTCCCCAAATTCAAGAAAAATTCATTTTTCGGGTTAGCGCGGAGAGAGAGGTATATTTATTTAAAATAACCCAAACCCAACCCAACCTTTCAAATTTACTTAATTACAAGCCCCCCCCCCCCCTCCCCCCCCAAGACCTTCTGAAAGTCCTGGTGGTCCAGCGGGGGTCCAAAGAGCTATCTTCTGCTCTCAGGCCATCGGGCCTGCCAGGAATCAAAATGGCGCACCAGTGGCCCTTTGCCCTTACCATGTGACAGGGGCTACCGGTGCCATTGGTCGGCCCCTGTGACATATTAGGAGCAATGGACGGCCAGCGCCATCTTAGAAAATGGCACGGGCCATCCATTGCTCCTTCCATGTGACAGGGCTGGCCAATGGCACCTGTAGCCTCTGTCACATGGTAAGGGGAAAGCGCCACCAGCGCCATTTTGATTAGTGGCAGCCGATGGCCCAAGAGGGAGAGATCACTCTCGGGACCCTGCTGGGCCACTAGGGTTTTTAGTAAGTTTTAGGGGGGAATCAGGATGGTGGGGGAAGGGGGTTGTAATTAAGTAAAATTGAAGGGTTGGGATGTTTGGGTTTTTGGCTCGTTTCCGAAAACGAAATGAAAAAAGTTTTCGGATTCGAGGACTGGACCGAAATGGTCCACCTCGAACCCGAAAAAAAACAATTGTGCACATCCCTACTAAGGATAGGGGAAATTCCTAAAGTTCTTGAATGTAACTTGCCTTAAGCTACCAATGGAAAGGTGTAAGCTAAATCTATGTTACGGGAGCGCTAGGGAGCGGTCCCACTTCCGGGAAGGTAATGTGCTCTTGGACCATGGTGCAACTGCAGAGGCGCTCTGAGGAAACATTGAGGCAGGCAAGACGTGTCCAAGCTCGGACGAACAAACAGAAACCAGGAACTCTGACCTCTACCAAACCTGACTGATCAGAGGCGATCCAACAATGCAATACTGGTCCTCTGGGGCTAGCCCCTCCTGGCCACTCGATAACCTCTTTTGGACCTGCCGTTTGAAGCGGCAAATGCGACAGGACGGACAGTGGTCGAGGACAGGCAATGGTACTGAAACTTGGCAACAAGACGAGACGAGAATGCTTGGAACTCAGACGAGATCAGTATGCTTGGAACTTGACGTGGATGGAAAATCAGACATGGCTTAGGGAGACTCAGACAACAGCAAGGCTCAGGATCTAGGTCAAGGTCAGAAACAGGCACAGCGAATTCTGAAGACCAGGACAGGATTCAAGATCAGGATTCAATACTCAGAACTCGGAACATTAAAAGCAAGAGTCTTCTGGAGGCTTGTGCTGCCAATGACAAGGGCATCAGGATCAGGACTCAGAACTGGAACTTGGAACTCGATACATCAGGGTCAGGACCGGAGCATAGGACAACAGCTACAACAGGGCACCTGTACCTCTGAACACCAGGGCATCAGGACATCTGGACATCAAGGACCGCAGAGATGAGGACATCAGGAACATCTGGAACATGAAGCGTGGAACATCAGGTACTTCTGGACTGGGGACATCAGGACTAGGAAACAATGGAAGACAAGAACATCTGAAGACAAGAACATCTGGAGAACAAGATAGATGAGTTCACAGGATCTGTCGAGAGACTAGGACATGGAACCACAGACGAAGACAGGGAATTTCCATTAAGACAGAGTGTCTTGACGAAGCAGAGATGGACTTCGGAGCCTCCTGAACTGAAGAGCTGGAACAGCAGAAATCCAGGAGCAAGCAACTCCTGCGAAGACCCTGAAGAACTGACGAAGGGCCCTTTTTTAGGGCTGAAGAGAACACCCATGATGACAATCATCAAGAGGGGCCTCAGGACTACTCCCACTGCGGGTCCTTTAAATCAGCTGGAGAGGCGCGGCAGCACACCTAGGAGGCAGGACCCTGGAGAGTGGCGTCCCTGCCGCGCCGAAGGAGCAGGAGTGGCACTAGGCCACAAGGCAGGTCCTACGAATGTGGCGGCCCTCCTGCCACTGAGATGGCAACGGCCAGTGGCTCCAAGCGTTGTAGGCAGCAGGGGCGTGCGAAAGGCCCCGCTGCACAGGAGAGGATGGTGGCAACGGCGCTACCTGCCAGTAAAGGATGACATCGGTGGCCTCTGGGCGCTTAGCAGCATGGCATCATCGCCCTCTGTGCAGGAGGAAAGCGGGGGTGGCCTCTGGGCTGCAGAAGTTGAATGGCAGCAGCTCCAAACTGCCGCGGGATACAGGCGGCGGCCTCAGACCGCACGGACGGCCTCAGGGAGACTGACAGCGGAGAGGTGAGAGACTGCTTGCAGCCTAGCCACAAGCAGAATTGTAACACTTTATAAATAAAAATAAATAAGAAATATTGGAACCTGGCAAGACTTTTGAAAGAGCCTAATAAACTCTTCAACTTAAATAGACAGCAGTTGCACATTTAAATTGTAAAAGGAGTCGAGTGACCCATTAAATAATGTAGTGAGAGGAAGATTGCAGGGTCAAGGCCTAGCTCAGAAAGTGGTGGCCTACTAATGGTGAGATGAATACTAAAGAGGATCCCGTGGTTAGCATAAGGTCAGAGTGGTGCCTATACTATTGATTAAAGAGCAGAGTAAATTTTAAATGTGCTGTACTGGAAGTTGCCCACTTCATACGTACCTTGGTCTTCTGAGCATTTTTATTACTATTGGGGAACTATATAAGATTTTTCTATTCCTTGAAAATATTTGTGATAGTGACAAGGCTGCATAATATTCTTTGTTCCTTGAATAGGTAAAAATGGTTCTTGCCATTCATATGCTTAAGTCACCCCATGTTTGCTTTTCTTTACATCACATGAGCCCTGACCAGAGGGAAAACTTGAGAAAATAGCTGGGGTTTTTATTTCACCTCTATCCCACTCTTAAAGTTTGCCAGTATGCAAAAAGATTCCCTCTTTCTTCCTGTATAATCTATAGTGGAACCACCTCCCCTTGAGCACTTCCTCCAATCAAGAATAGCCACTCTTTCAAACTAATGTTATTCCAGCGTCTACTCTATAATCACCTCCTGCTCCTTGCTATTCCCCTGCTCTCCTCTTTCTCCCCATCCCTCCTTCAGCCATTTTCAAAGTGACCATCAAATCCTTTCTATCTTAAGGACATTCTCATAACTCAACATTTGTCTCTGTAATCCCCTCAATCTCAGCCCTCCATTATTCCCTCCTTACTCGTCTCAACCACCATCCCCTGTTAGTTTTTTTCCTTCCCCTCCAACTCTTCTCTCACACTCACCTGGCTGGTTCCCAATCACTCCTTAGGTCCTCTCACCTGCTACAATCATTCTTGTATATCCCTTCTCACACCCTCCACTGCTGATGTAACCCTCAAACCTCTCCAGTCTATGATCTCTCCCTTAAAACAATTCCTTCTATAAAAAATGTCTCTTCATGGGCAGCTGCAAGATTCTCCTGTAGCCTCAGAGCCAAAGATGCATAACACCTGTTGAGCAGGTATGCCGGCAGAGTTTTTGACCTATTTGTTTATTATCGGGAGCTTATGTAGTGGGTGAGGCAATCGCCAGCAGCCTTAGTACACTGAATTTCCATCTCCCTTCATGGGTGGTGTTTAAGCCAGACAGTGATCAGCAAGTGGCCTGCAGCAAGAGTACTTTAAATCTGCAACAGCCTTTCCCTCCAATGAAGGGAATCATGGCTAATACTGAAACCCATGTTAATGTATACTGGCTCACAGAACATATGCAAGATTTCTAATATTAATGTGCTGTTGTATTAAGGCGTCTCAGAAAACCCCCCCCCCAAAATAATGGTTTTCAATATATCAGCATACAATCATAAAATCAAGAGAAAAAGATGTACAATATAGTTATACTTTATTATTATTTATTTATTTATTTATTATTTAAGGCATTTCTATACCATCTTTAGCATATAGATTGAACAAAATGGTTTACAATATTATTAAATAAAAACCAACTCATAAAATAAGCCTAAAAACATTACAAATAAAATATTTTAAAATAAATGAAAATAAAATACAAATGAAATAACAGGTTGGAAAAAAATATAATTTGTATAATAAGACCCATACTTTGTGGCATCTCAATGTGCTGTAAATTATACTCCCTATACTTAAAATTACAAAAAAAAAAAATCAAGAACAGTCAGTATTGATGAAGAAATGACTTATTTAATGAAAATTTCAAAATTATACAAACCTTAAACCGAAAAACTTTTACAATAAATTCAAAACAGATTCAAAGCATATTTATAACACATCCAAAATATCAAATATATAATTTTATAACTTAACAACCATCATGATACAAAATAAAAATAATAAACTGAAAAATATCACTATGAATGGTCCCCCTTACAAACACAAATATCATAAAAAACCACATACACACTATCCATGCACACACATACAGCTAAAACCAAGTGTCACCACCTGCCCCTTAAAAAACTTCCAAGGTTATTAGCTGATTGATCAATGGTCAAAAAAATACTTTTACTTCTCAGCTGACAAAAATAAAAGCTAAAAAATCTGAGGACATCTATATATCATTAGATATTATAATCCTTGTTCAAACCAGGAGTAAGATCTTTCTTCTCTCTTATATTATTTGTCACTATTCTTAGAAAAATACTTTTTTGAGTGAATCTTCATCAACAAATCCATTGACTATCACTGCTTCTTTAAGTGCAAATCCATTTTCTATTGCTGCTTCTTTTAAATGAATGTACATTTAAAGGACATTAAATCAATGATGTCAGAGTAAATCACATACAGTCCACTCTTCCAAACAATCAAAAATCGAAATAACAGTCCAGCAAATCAAGGGTTGTGTGACCACTCTTAAGCACTTTTGGAGCACAAGCAGCCAATAGTAAAGGTTCCCAAACAATATTTACCATTAGGTGAGCCGTGCAGGAAATCTCGCAAGTTAGACGAACAAAACAGAGGAGGAGCAAGAGAAAGAGCAGTAGAACCGGCACAGAAAAGCAGCAACCAGAACGCCGTGAGTAAAGACACGCCCCTAACAGGAGCTATGGCCAATCAGAGGCCAGCCCAACTCTCTTTAAACGAGCGCAGCTCCCAGTGGCGTCGCATGCCGGGCGTTCATGCGCCCGAAGGAGCGCGACCTAAGGTGCTTGCCCCTTAGTTCACCCCTTGGTAAGCCACGGGAACGGGACCTCTCCCATTTGCGGACACTAGCGTTTGAACACAAACTTCCATCCAACAGCCAACAGCATTTAACAAACACATTCAAACACCGACAACATCCTCCCGCATCACTCCTGATAGCTTCCAACATTCATCCAATCTCCATTATCACTCTTCCAGCAGCCTCCTGCACTCTTCCAGCATCCTCCTGCATTCATCCAGCATCCTCCTGCATTCATCCAACCACCCCCCAGCCTCCAGCACTCTTCCAGCAGCCTCCTGCACTCTTCCAGCAGCCTCCTGCATTCATCCAGCAGCCACCTGCATTCATCCAACAACCATCCAACAGCCTCCAGCACTCTTCCAGCAGCCTCTTGCATTCATCCAACAACCATCCAACAACCTCCAGCACTCTTCCAGCAGCCTCCAGCACTCACCCAACAACCATCCAGCAGCCCCCAGCACTCTTCCAGCAGCCGCCTGCACTCATCCAACAACCATCCAGCAGACTCCAGCACTCTTCCAGCAGCCTCCCACTTACAGCCAGCAGCCTCCAGAACTCATCCAGCAACATCTTGCACTGATACAACAAACCTCCAACAATCAACCAGCATCCTCCAGCATTCAACCTGACATCCCCCACCACCCATCCAGCAGACTCATCCAACAGCCACCGGCAAACACCTAGCAGCCTTCCTTTCTTTCACTCATCCAGCAACATCCTGCACCCTACCAACATACTCCAACAATCAACCCAGCACCAATCAGCACAAATCAGCACCATCAAATAGCACCAACATGGCTCATCAGAAAAGAAAACAGATACTTGATAAATATCCCCATCAACAAATTTATCAAAAAACATGTTTTACCTCACCTTCATTCTTATAAATGCACAATCCCTAACCAAGAAATTCATGTTAATCTCCAATATTCTACTAGAGAAAAAACCCAACTTCATAGCAATTACAGAAAACCTGGTTTAAAAATACTGATCAAGTATTAACAAACCAACTAAACAACAATGAATATGACATTTTCTCAATCCCATGCAAGTCTCAAAGAGGTGGTGGATTACTACTAATCATAAAAAACAATTCTCAATTAAAATAATTCCCGTACCATCTCCCAAAACAATATGAAATATCCCTTTTCGACTCAGAAAACCTACAAATATGCCTAGTTTACTGCCCTCCCAAACTGCTGGATAATGAAATCTCTCCTCTCTTAGAATTCCTAATATCAAACATCAATATAAAAAAGCCGACAGTTATACTTGGTGATTTCAACCTTCACACAGACACCAGCTCCAGATCGCAAAACTGCCAAACCATGCTAGACATGCTATCTATACCTAAACCAATAAGTGAACAACCCAACACAGAAAGCGAGTCACACGTTAGACATAATCTTCACTAACTACTTCTTCTCAGACACATCAATAACATATAAACCTGTACCTTGGTCCGACCACTACCTCCTGCAATGTAAGACACAAGCAAATTTCAACAGCAATGCAAAAACAAACAAATCATCATATTTCAAATACAGACCACCCTTCCAAACCAACAGTCTCCAGCAAGAACTAGGAAAACAACTAGCAAATCTTGATCTCTCCAACATAAACAACGCCATTCATTCATGGTTTCAACTTACTGAAGAAACTGCAAACAATATAAACCCCGAGAAATTAAAACAGATAAAGAACAATAGAGAAAGAAACAACCCATGGTACAACAAGCAGCTAAAAATAACTAAATCCAACCTCAGGAAAAAAGAAAAAGAATGGCAAAAAGACAAATGTCCATTGACACTGCAAAGATATCACACACAACTCGCCATTTATAAAAAAAATGATTCTAATCACTAGAGATGTGAATCGTGTCCTCGATCGTCTTAACGATCGATTTCGGCTGGGAGGGGGAGGGAATCGTATTGTTGCCAATTGGGTGTTTTTAAAGTATCGTGAGTATCGTGAAAATCGTTGAGCCGGCACACTAAAACCCCCCTAAAACCCACCCCCGACCCTTTAAATTAAATCCCCACCCTCCCGAACCCCCCCCCCCAAATGCCTTAAATTACCTGGGGTCCAGCAGCGGTCCGGAACGGCCTCCTGCAATTGAATCGTGTTGTCTTCAGCCGGCGCCATTTTTCAAAATGGCGGCGCAAAATGGCGGCGGCCATAGACCAACACGATTCGACTGCAGGAGGTCGTTCCGGACCCCCACTGGACTTTTGGCAAGTCTTGTGGGGGTCAGGAGGCCCCCCCAAGCTGGCCAAAGTCCCTGGGGTCCAGCGGGGGTCCGGAAAACGATCTCCTGCCACGAATCGTTTTCCGTACGGAAAATGGCGCCGGCAGGAGATCGACTGCAGGAGGTCGTTCAGCAGGGGTTCCGGACCCCCGCTGAACGACCTCCTGCAGTCGATCTCCTGCCGGCGCCATTTTCCATACGGAAAATGATTGCGGCAGGAGGTCGTTCAGCAGGGGTTCTGGACCCCCGCTGAACGACCTCCTGCAGTCGATCTCCTGCCGGCGCCATTTTCCGTACGGAAAACGATTCGCGGCAGGAGATCGTTTTCCGGACCCCCGCTGGACCCCCAGGGACTTTTGGCCAGCTTGGGGGGGGCCTCCTGACCCCCACAAGACTTGCCAAAAGTCCAGCGGGGGTCCGTAACGACCTCCTGCAGTTGAATCGTGTTGGTCTATGGCCGCCGCCATTTTGCACCGCCATTTTGAAAAATGGCGCCGGCTGAAGACAACACGATTCAATTGAAGGAGGCCGTTCCGGACCGCTGCCGTTTCCGGACCGCCGCTGGACCCCCAGGTAATTTAAGGCATTTGGGGGGGGGGGGGGTTTCGGGAGGGTGGGAGATTTAATTTAAAGGGTCGGGGGTGGGTTTTAGGGGGTTTTAGTGTGCCGGTTTTCCTGCCCTCCCCCTTCCCCCGATTTACGATTTTTTGACGATAAATCGGGGGAATGGTATTGTATCGTGGCCCTAATGATTTTGACGATTTAAAATATATCGGACGATATTTTAAATCGTCAAAAAATGATTCACATCCCTACTAATCACTAAACGGGATTACTATAGTCTTAAGATCAAAAACTCAACCAAAAACACCAAATCTCTATACAACTTAGTTAACAACCTCATATCCGAAAACAACAACTCCCCAACAAATGCATCCAAAAATCTAAGCCAAGATCTTGCCATGTTTTTCAAACACAAGATAAACAAAATCACTGGAGCCATCAGCAAATCCCTGAATTCAGATGAACAAATATCAAACACCAAAATAATAACATGGCCTAATTTCAAAACAATCTCCTCCACCGATACAGAAAAAATGATAAAAAAAAAAAAATAAACCCAGCACAACATGATTTATACATAATCCCGACATGAGAGCTAAAGGAAATAGCGCATATCATAGCCCCAACAATAGCAGCAATCATTAATAAATCTCTCGAAGAAGGTGAGCTACCAGTCAAATTAAAAACCGCTACGATTAGACCTACACTAAAAAGGAAGAACCTAGACCCAAACAATCTGAACCAACTACCATCCAATATCCAACCTACCCCCTACTTGCAAAACTGACAGAGAAGGCGGCCCTGAAACAGCTCAATGAACACCTCGAAACCAACAACATCCTGCATCCAGCCCAACACGGTTTTAGAAAAAACCACTCCACATAAACTCTGCTACTTAACCTATCAAACAATATACTACGAGGCTTCGATAATAAACTAGCCGCTTACTAATCCTACTGGACCTCTCAGCTGTGTTCGACACAGTAGACCACAAAAGTCTATTATCAAGACTTGCAAGCATAGGTCTCGCAGGCAAAACTCTAGACTGGTTCACATCTTTCCTCAAGAACAGATATTTCAAGGTCAACATCAACAACAACTCATCTGAAGCAATCCCACTTGAAACAGGAGTACCACAAGGATCCGCACTATCGGCAACACTCTTAATATATACCTACTCCCACTCTGCCAACTCATCTCAGGACTAGGTGTAACATACTATATGTACGCCGACGACATACAACTCCTCATACCGATAACGTCCACCATTGAAGAAGCAATGAGCCTAGCAGCCTCTTACCTGGAATCAATTAGAAACATGCTAAACCACTTAAAGCTCTGCCTCAACATGAACAAAACAGAGGGGCGGATTTTTAAGAGCCTGCTCGCCTAAATCCGCCCAAAACCGGGCGGATTTAGGCGAGCAGGGCCCTGTGCGCCGGGAAGCCTATTTTACATAGGCCTACCGGCGCGGCGCAGAGCCCCGGGACTCGAGTAAGTCCCGGGGTTCTCCGAGGGGGGCGTGTCGGGGGCGGGCCCGGTCGTCGCGGCATTTCGGGGGCGTGTCAGCAGCGTTTTGGGGCGGGCACGGGGGCGTGGCTACGGCCCAGGGCGGTCCGGGGGCGTGGCCGTGCCCTCCGTACCCGCCCCCAGGTCGCGGCCCGGCGCGCAGGAGGCCCGCTGGCGCGCGGGGATTTACGCCTCCCTCTGGGAGGCGTAAATCACCCAACAAAGGTAAGGGGGGGTGTAGACAGGGCCGGGCGGGTGGGTTAGGTAGAGGAAGGGAGGGGAAGGTGAGGGGAGGGCGTTAGAGGATTCCCTCCGAGGCCGCTCCGATTTCGGAGCGGCCTTGGAGGGAACGGGGGTAGGCTGCGCGGCTCGGCGCGCGCCGGCTATACAAAATCCTTAGCCTTGCGCGCGCCGATCCAGGTTTTTAGCAGATACGCGCGGCCCGCGCGTATCTACTAAAATCCTGCGTACTTTTGTTTGCGCCTGGAGCGCAAACAAAAGTAGGCTATTCGCGCTCGTTTTAAAATCGCCCCAGAATGCATTCTAATAGAAAAAAAAGAATCAAGTTCAAAAACCAACCATGCCATACAAATTGATAACATCCGTATCCAACTAAATGACAACGTAAAAGACCTTGGTATATGGGTTGACAACGAATTCAATTTCAAAAAACACATCACAACAAAAACCAAAGAAGGCTTTCACAAGCTTCAAATACTTAAACACCTAAAACCGATGCTTCACCACCAAGATTTCAGAACTGTACTACAATCACTTATTCTTACTAGCCTCTACTGCAACTCACTATTGATTGGTCTCCCAAAACGACCTTAAAACCACTACAATTACTACAAAATGCTGCAGCTAGAGTCCTAACCAGCAAAAAAAAATCAGACCACATCACACCGGTACTCAACAGTCTACACTGGCTACCAGTTGAAAAAAGAATTGAATTCAAAATCCTGACAATCTTACATAATACACTATACAAAGCAGATAACACAGCCCTCAATAACATCATAAAGATACACAGATCACAACGCACGACAAGATCCACAAGCAAAATACAACTAGTCATACCAGCACTTCCCTTAGCAAAACTATCCAACACAAGAAACAGAGCAATCTCAATCGCAGGACCTAAATTATGGAACTCACTCCCAGAATACCTGAGCTCACAAATCAACATCAAAACATTTAAAAAAGAGCTCAAAACTTGGATATACAGTCAAACTTTCAAAGATGGAATCGGTTAAACACACATAAACGTGATAACACATAACCACCTTCGGTTATGACAGAACAATACCAAGTCTTATTGAAAACTGTTATTCTGCTGTTCACGCACAAAAACACTACCATATAACGTCTAGCGCAGTCTTTCTAAAAAAGTAATTATTATAAACACATCTCACCAACCACTATCCTACTCGACCTCTGATTCCCTCAGGACTACATTAGACATTGCTAAATTTATCTTAGTTACAGTTATATAAATTAAGTTGTTAACTGTTATCAGTTATATAAAGTCATACCATGTTTTTGTTTCAAGTTATTGCCAAAATGTATTAAGTTGTTATATCTGTAAATCAGAATGAAGGCAGCTAGCTAAATTTCGGTATATAAAAGCATTTAAATAAATAAATAAAATTTAGGTAGATATTTGTATAGAATAACTTCAGACAGCAGCTCTTCCCAAAGTCCAAACACCCAACATTTGGGGGGGGGGGGGGGCAATTATCATTCAACAATATCTTCTCTTGGGCAGTGGGGAATCTCTATCTTTCACACCTCCATGACTCATCTACAGTGGTCACACAACAGCCTCTATGAGCTTTTCATAGAGGTCACTTTCAGGAATGACACAGTCTTCTAGCAGAATGCAAATAGATGACATCTTTTATAAATGGCAATACCTCAAAAAGTTTTTTATTGAGTGTTTTTTAAAGGGAGTAAGGTCACAAATAAGGGGCCCTAAGTAATCTCTTGTGGAGTGATAAGTGTCATATCACCTAACATCACACAAGATTTACATGTACACTATGTACTCTCTGGGCTTGACACCTACAGCTGCACATATCTGTTCCCTAGAGATTAACAAGACCTAGTGTTTTAGGTACTTTTCAAGTACACTTCTGACTAAAGACTTATGTGATGACAGCATTCAGTACTAGTCCTAGAGAGAAGGTCCATTGTTTGGTCAGAGTTGATAGATCTTCACTATGGAAGAGATCAATGGTTTGTTCTAGCTGCACTATAATCTTCGCATACCTATGCAACCTATTAGTCACCAACAGAGTGAAGACATTGCTACAGCACCTCTATCCAAGCAGTTGTACACCACTTCCTCTGGACAACATATAGAAGTGAACACTAGCAAAATAGTACACATCTTACAATCATGCCCATGTACTCAAGAGCATGCCCATGTACTCAAGAGCATGCCCATGTACTAAGAGCATGCTCTATGGAAAAAGCAACACAAGCCACTTGTGAAGCTCCATAGTAAGGTGTTTCCTGTTTTGCTCTTGCTGTCTTCCTTCGGACCATAAAATGAGCCTTCAGTTTAGAGCATAGGCCATATGGTCTTCCATGTAAGAAGTGTGCCTAGATGAAATGGCCAGTAGCACTCTAGCATGTAAGGTCATGTGGGTCCAAAAACTTTTACCTAGTGAACCCTTAAGACAAAAACTAAACAGTGAAAAGACACAACTAGAGAGTGAAGTTTCAAAGCATGTGACCACTTTATTAAACAACTGTAATCACCAGATTCAAAGCAAGTCAACATCTTTGGTAATAATATTCTGCAAGGACAAGATATCAAATAGCACATGACATTATAACTGAAATGACCAGCACATTTAGTGGAGACATGTACACATATTGTTACAAATGGCAATATACAGTATTATGATATACCCTTTTGCAAAATCATGATTACTGCAAAGAACCTAGAAAGTGGAAGTGGCAACCCAATAGCTACAATACAGCTCTAATGTTAGAGCTGATGCCAGCACAACTATATGATTGCAAAAGGAGGTCAGACAGTCCATGGTGAAAAAGTGCATTCAAAGGGGGCAGCCTAGGCCATGACAACAAGTTCAAGAGAAGGCCCAGATAGTCTATGTTGAAAGAATTCACTCAAAGAGAGACAGCCTAAGAGCCACATCAGAAACATTCAAGAGAAGGTCCAGACACTCCATGTTGAAAAAGTGCACTCAATGGCGGACAGCCCAAGGGTAATGGCAGCAAATTTCAAGTAGCAGGCATCAGGAGCAGGACCAGAGGCAGGACCAGGACTGGACAGTGCAGCATGGAGGCTAAAGGACCAGGACCAGAGAGTTCAGCATGGAGGCAGGAGCCCCAGGATATGAGACAGCAGCATGGAGGCAGGATCAGCAGGATGAGATGAGATGAGACACCAGCATGGAGCTAACAGCAGGATGAGATGAGATGAGACACCAGCATGAAGCCAGCAGCAGGATGAGATGAGAAGGAATGAGAAGAGATACTAGCATGGTGCCAACAGCAGGATTAGATAAGATGAGACAGCAGTATGACGCCACAGTGAGATGAGACACCAGCAGGAGAACCATAACTGGAGACTACATCAAGAATATAGGACTATGGGCAGAGCAAAGAGGAGAGTATAACAAATAAGCAGCTAGACAACACAGGCAGACAGTAGACCATCCCCATCAGCAAGCCAGTACAGGAAATCTGTATTCAGGACGGGTGAAGAAGTCTTTTTCCATCTAGGCAACACAGGAACTCTGTAGCAGGAGTCTTCTTTCATCTAGCTGGCACAGGAACGCTGTACAGAGGACTCGCCTGGCTTGTTTGGACAAGTCATCTTTGAGAACATTTTGAATCCTTTACAACTTGGGCTGTCATGGCTCTTTTCCTTATCTGGGCTTTTTGGTTGGGGGTGGAATCCCTTTTGAGAACCTACCCCGGCACAACCTGCTAGCTGGGGATTGGTGTGCGGAATGGACTCCTGGGAGAATCGGGATGGCACATATAGAGGCTCTGCCAATCATTGATTTGTGTTATTGCTAAAATGAGATTGTTGATAGAGGTAGCAACGGTGGTTAGGCCCTGTGTAAGGTCTGCTGTTTGCACATGTAGGGCCTGGGCATGGCTGATCTGAGCCGTCCTCCACTGCACCAGCTCTGTCCGTATATAGTGGAGATGGAGTCCATGACTCCTTTTGATGCAGATTAGTACATATTTTACTGTCCGCTCCAGTGTTGCTGGTGCTGTGGATTGTGGTAGTTAAGGTGCCTTCTGTAGCTCATGTCTGGGCTGATGGGTTGATCTGCCTGGCTGGCTGCTGCATCCTGCTGGCAACATGGCATGCTAGAGGCTGGTGGGGATGGGCCAACTTGGTCCCATTGCATCAGGCTGGAAAGGTTTAGACTGATGTCAAGTTGGATGGGTGAGGCAAGGGGTGGAAGTAGCTGGTGCTCTTCTGGTGACTGCTGCAGCTACTCTTCCTTTTCATCGCTCTAGTGTGTCTCAGCACCCAATTACAAGACTGCAGTTAGAGCTGGTACTGTACTGCTTGGGCCCTGGGGCTGCACTGCTGGTCCCTGGGGCTTCATGGCTGGGACCAGCGGATTCCTGGGCAAGAGCTGTGGAAACAAAGAAGAAGCCATAAGTATGAATGCTAAGAAGTACACATGTACTGTTTGGCATAAGATGTGCATTTTGCATCAATCAATGTGAGCATTTTATGGCAAAATATTAGAGATGTGCTTCGTTTTTAGGAATCGGATCGGGCTTCGGTCGACCGATTCGTTTAAAAGTTTAGTTTTTCGCGTGTGATTTGGTTTTTTTTACGAACAGAGTTAGTGCGCACTAACGGGGTTAGTGCGCCCAAAGTTCCCGTTAGTGCGCACTAACTAATGCTAGTGCGCACTACCAAAAATTGCAACTTTTAAGTAAAACGTATCAATTTTTAAGGAGTTCGTTAGCTAAATGTACGGTTCTGGGCTCCCACTGGTTCGCACCACCTGGAAAACAGCCAATGGGAATGTAGAATCAGTATTTTAACTCATCCGTAGTTAGTGCGCACTACCGCTGGTTAGTGCGCACAAACGCGGATTAGTGCGCGCTCTCTTGAGCATGCTCTGTGAGGTCCCCAGAGGCCATTTTGCTGCACGCACTAATAATTATTTTCTTACTACGTGCTGACAGAGGAGAGCAGCAGTGCCAGTGAGCTGAAGCTGATGAGCACAGTGTTTGAGCTGTGCACACACGTCACAGAGTTACAATATCATCAACTTCAACTTTACCACTGTAAGTGTATAATATAATAAATATATAAGATTCTGTTTTAGTTTTTATACAGTATTACTTTACTATTAGTTAGTTGGTTAAGTTAAATAGTTAATGCACTTTTTTTTCGGTGAAATAGCATAAAATAATATAAAAATAATATTAAATGAAGTTACTTACATTAGGGGAAATTAAAAGTTTAACACACAAAAGTACTTCATTTAATTTTATGCTAATTTAGTGAAAAAAAAGTTTAACAGAGATTGTCAGTGTCACACAGACAGCTCCCTCCCTGCCTGCATTACGTAGTGAGAGGCTGGCTGGCTTCACAGACAGGGGGGGGGAGCTCAGCTGCCTGACCCTCACTCCTCCCCTCCCCCCATGTCCCTGCCACTGAACTGAATAGCGTACTGTCTGTCACTGTGAGGGTGAGGGCCGAGACAGCTCCCTCCCTGCCTGCATTACGTAGTGAGAGGCTGGCTGGCTTCACAGACAGGGGGGGGGAGCTCAGCTGCCTGACCCTCACTCCTCCCCTCCCCCCATGTCCCTGCCACTGAACTGAATAGCGTACTGTCTGTCCCTGTGAGGGTGAGGGCCGAGACAGCTCCCTCCCTGCCTGCATTACGTAGTGAGAGGCTGGCTGGCTTCACAGACAGGGGGGGGGGAGCTCAGCTGCCTGACCCTCACTCCTCCCCTCCCCCATGTCCCTGCCACTGAACTGAATAGCGTACTGTCACTGTGAGGGTGAGGGCTGAGACAGCTCCCTCCCTGCCTGCATTACGTAGTGAGAGGCTGGCTGGCTTCACAGACAGGGGGGGGGAGCTCAGCTGCCTGACCCTCACTCCTCCCCTCCCCCCATGTCCCTGCCACTGAACTGAATAGCGTACTGTCTGTCACTGTGAGGGTGAGGGCCGAGACAGCTCCCTCCCTGCCTGCATTACGTAGTGAGAGGCTGGCTGGCTTCACAGACAGGGGGGGGGGGAGCTCAGCTGCCTGACCCTCACTCCTCCCCTCCCCCCATGTCCCTGCCACTGAACTGAATAGTGTACTGTCACTGTGAGGGTGAGGGCTGAGGGCTGGCTTCACAGACAGGGGGGAGCTGCCTAGCCCCTCCCTGCATTAGTGTGTGAGCTTCTGAACAAACAGCTGTCCTATAGCACATACTTTTTTTCATCTTCTTTTTTATTTTCTCATGGTAGGATGGAACGTGAAAGGGAGTCCGGTGAGGACAGGGGGAGGGAGTCTGACTCCTCCCCACCGTCCTCCTCCAAGGTGGCAGCAAGGTCCAGGAAGCCCCGCTTTACCCAGGGCGACGTGGACCTCCTGGCCCGGCTCATGCTCCTGGATGAGAGGAACCTGTACACCCCCTCAGGCAGCAGGCCTAACCTGCAAAGGGAGACTGCTGCCTGGGCCTCTCTCCAGGAGGAGTTTTGCCGGCGGGCCTCCTACCCTCGTGAGGTGGAAGACCTCAAAAAGAAAGGTGAGAAATAATAATGTTGATCATATTATTCAATTATAAATTATGTATATTATTTTGTCATTGAAAATTAAATAGAGTATGATAGTAATACTAGCTACAGTAGCAGCTACTAGTAGCATACAGTGAGTTATATAATTATAATGTAATAATTAACTACTATAAGTAATAAAAGTTATAATG
Source organism: Rhinatrema bivittatum (assembly GCF_901001135.1). NCBI lineage: Eukaryota > Metazoa > Chordata > Amphibia > Gymnophiona > Rhinatrematidae > Rhinatrema > Rhinatrema bivittatum. The sequence continues at coordinate 76,941 of NW_021821159.1, read as the reverse complement.
TTAAGTAAATATATTTTAAAAAAACAGAAATACTAGTAGCTACTAGTGTACCACCCTTACCCTATACTATACTAGTATTAATACTTAATAACTAGACTACAAAGGAAATAAAATTATCTGTGGTATATTATTGATATTTATATTTATCTTTTTGAAATGGTGGTATTTGGGATTTTTTTGAAAGCCACATTGAAATATAAATAAAATAGTATTTATGTATAACTAACTTTTGTATGTTGCATAAAAAATAATCTAGTAGGTCAAGGCAAAACATGGGCATGTTGTAAAAATTAATCAATGTTATTCTTTTTCCTGTATATTCCTCTAATTTTCAGGTCGCCATCTGCGATTGCACGAGGGTAGGTGGCTCGAGGAGGTTCGCCGAACCTTGCCCCGTTCCGTGCCTGGTAAGTTGTTTTCAGAATACTACACAAGAACAACACACATTACACAACTATTCAATTAATTGTAATGGAATTTGTGTTAAAAATGTTTCTTTACTATAACAGTGAATGAATCATTGTGTCTGATCTCATTCTTGTTTTTAAAATTCTAACTGTTGTTCTCTGAATTTTGATTTGTCTTGTACAGAACAACACCCAGGTAGGGACGAGGCGGGGCTTCCTGGGCCTAGTGGGAGGCAGAGCTGTCACCAGAGGAGGACGGAGGCAGCAACAACAAGTGGTCTAGGTAGGAAATAATATATCTTGGCACAGCCAGTACAGTAGTATATATTATCTGAGGCTGAAAAACAAAATCTTTTTTTTTTTATATCAGTCAGTTATAGTGGCTGGGGATTGGGAATGGGGGGATGTGTGTATTTATTTATTTGTATATATTAAATGACACTGAGTGGCTATGATAGTAAACTAAAGAATTGAAGGTGAAAAAAAGAAGAGGTTTGTAGTGTATCTCCTACCATCATATTCTGTGTAACCTGAGATTGACTATTATTTCTCCTTCCAATCCTTCAAATTATGTATTCTCTCTAATCTATGTTGATAGATTTGATATCCCTCCACTCTCCCCCTCACTCCTTCTCCCCTGCAATGGACTCCTCATTTTTCTATAATCCTCAAGGTCAATAAACTAAATAAGGGGTAGATTATTTTATAAACTTGCTCACACGCATCCAGTAGTATTTGCTTTTTTATTTGTCATATCTGACTATGTAATGTATGTATAATGTATAGTTCTGTGTCTCATGTTGAATTATTATTTATTTTAATTTCTTTATAGGACCACCAGAAAAAGCTGCCAGGAGCCAGCGGCCCACCACTGCCACCAGCACCACCACCAGCACCACCACCAGCACCACCACCAGCGCCAGCGCCAGTGCCAGCACCAGCACCAGCACTGCCGTACTTCCTCCAGGATCTCCTCCAACATGTAAGTGCTGCTGTGCACAATATTCAAAGTTGGAGGAGATCCTGCAGGAAGTACGGCAGTTCAAGGCGAAATATGATGCCGACTTCATGATGTTGCAGCAGAGGGTCGGAGAGGTGCAGGCCAGTGTGAGCAATGTGGAGAGGAGGTTGTTAGCCCTGGAGGAGGCCCCTCAGGAGCAGAGGGAAATGGCTTCTCCTCCTCATGAGATGCCTCATGAGGAGGAGGTGCCAGTTCCCTCTGCTTCAGAGGAGGTTTCTCCAGTGGCGACACCCTCCTCTCCACATGAGCCTGACCCTGCTGCAACATCATGAAGTCAAGGCATCATATTTCGCCTTGACCTGGGCTGCTGGCCTGGGTTTTTTTTTTTTGTTTTGTTTTTTTTTTTAAAATGTGTGCATGTACTGTGAAATATAAATGTGGTGTGGTGTGGTGTGGTGTGGTGAAATATAAATGTGGTGTGAAATATAAATGTTAAAATAAATTTGTTTATATTGGAAATGTTTGCTTGTTCTTTTTTATATATTATTTTATTAGTCATTTAACTAATAATTATTATTCCAAAATAATATAGTATGGTACTACTAAATTACAAAGAGCAGACATGTACGGATGTATGTCTATTATAATCCAACACATTTCATTGTTTTAGTAGTAGTAACTAAGTTAGTCATACACTTCCATACAACATTCAGTCTGGCTGAATTAGCACAAGTTGTATACTTGTGAGCAGTAGCGCCAACGTCAAGGCTTCAACCGTGGCTACTGACCATTCACACATCTTTCAACCTGGCCAATACAATATTGTGCACTGTGTGCAGTGTGTGCAGCACTCAAGCTACTGCAATGACTCACACGTCAATGCCAAAAATTGCTCCATGACCAAGACAGCCATTTGAAGCAAAAAATGTAATGCTTGTGATACTAAAGTAGGAGTAAGGACTAGGAGAAAGCAGACTCATGAACAAAAAATCCTTCAGAAATGTACAACTTCTGGGTGCTCAGTTTTCTCTTTTTATTACACTCAAGGGTGTCTGTATATATTTGGTTAATCAATATATTGTTACAGTAGTGGATATAACAGACAGTAACAGTTTATATCCAACTAGTAGCTAGTAGTAGTAGCAGCTACTAGTTGGATATAAACTGGATATCCAAGTAGTAGCTAGTACTTGGATATCCAGTAGCTAGTAGCTAGCTACTACTAGTACAGCCACTAGCTACTTAGTTAGAGTATCAACCTCTCTGTGCACTGTAAGTGCAATTTAATATTGTATTGGCCTGAAATTCTTTCATACTTCATTCACACAATCATGCTGTCGGAGATGGACGCTGAGGCAGAAGAACCCAGCGAGGACTTGCCTGCCTCAGAGGTGGACATTGGGGGAAAGGAGCCTGGGAGTGAGAAGCCTGTGTTGGAGACGCAGCAGGACAGAGTGTTCATGTCTTGTGACTCCCAGACTGGCTTCTCCTGTGGGCCACAAGAGGCAGCAGCGGCAATGTTGTGGCCGCTGCTGCCTCTTGTGGCCGGGCGCCCCAGCAAGCGATGCGGGGAGCACAGCTGCATAGAGCCAAGCCTCTCTTCCACCCCTTGACCTTGGATCTCGGCCCTCGACAAGAGACTCACTCCTCCCAGTCACAGGGAAAGTTCGGATACCCAAGCTGTGGAAAGTTCGTTTTGATAAAAACCAATTGCTCGACTAAGTCTGGAGACAAACGTGCACGGTGTGGACTCACTATGTTCCCTGTCATTGAAAATACTCTTTCACTTTGCACACTTGTTGGCGGGCAGGAAAGAAAGTGCTGTGCTAGTATTGCAAGATCAGGCCACATTGAAGCTTTCTGTGCCCAATATCTCAAGGGATCTGAGTCCATGCTCTGAATTGGCTCAGACAGAAAACTCTTAACATGCAGTTCTGAAACATTCTCCTGCAGGTAGGACTCAGTAGTAACTCTTCTGCCAACAGCTGATGCGATTGCTTGTGACATGGCAGGCAGTTAATTAAATGTGGAATGACTCATATTTTGATGTGTTATGGAAGGGGTAGGGGAGCAGCTGATCATACTAGTACTTGAGCAGGATGGAGTTGGAGACTGAGAGGATGATACTAAATCTTTTTCATCGTTACCAGTGGAACAGACCCTGTTAGACATTATGTTTTCAACCATTGTAATCAACTTTTTTTTCCAATGTGTAAGAGCATTGTTCTTGAGAGCAATACTGCCTTTCACACGTGGGTCACACATCGTGGCTAACATATAGCAATCCCTTTGCATGAGAGGTTTCAATCTTTTTTCAACTTGCTCTTTTAAGCATTTAACAAGCATTAACACTTCCTTAGAGAAATCTGGATGATGCAGAAATTCCTCTAATACCTCCTCCAGATAGTTTATTACAGGGATGACACCACCCAAAGTGGCATTAGCTGAACTCAATGCATCAGTATATACTTTGAAAGGCTTGAGGACATGCACCATGTGTGCAATGTTTGTCCAGTCCTGACATCCAAGAGGATTTTCCAATCCAATTTCAGTTGCCATTGCCAAATCATGAAGAGGTGTCTGCTGTTCAGACAACCTCTCCAACATAAGATAGGTGGAATTCCATCTGGTAGGCACATCCTGAAGAAGGTTGTGCAAAGGTGCGCCAACTGCTATTTGCCTCTTTCTGAGTTGCTTCCCACTTTTTACACTACGATTGAAATGCCCAGCTATTTGCGACACTTTTCAATCAACCGCTTCAGGAGTTGACTACTACAACTAGTAGTACCACCTTCCTTGCCACTAAGCCCCAAAGCATCCCTCACTATCAGATGCAGGGTATGTGCAAAGCATCGGATGCCGTTGAATCTACCATCAGCCAGAGCCTTAATAATATTGGAACCATTGTCAGTAATGAAAAATCCATTTAAGCATTCCATATCACTGCTTCTAAGGAGCCCATTCCATTTTTCCATCATCCCCTGAATTGCGTGTAAGATATTTTCGGAAGTATGTCTCTTGTCTAGCACTTGAGCATGCAGTAAAGCCCAATGGTATCCTGGCGAAACCTTTTTGGAGCTGCTGCCACTGCCACTGCCAATGCTGCTAGTGCTTACAGGTATTAATGCCTCATCCAGCTGCCACCAATGTGCTGTTAGAGATAAATATGCATGCATTGCATTCATACTAGTCCAAACATCAGTGGTGAGATGGGTGCTCCTCCCCTTTGCCCTTGCCATCATAATCTGCATTTCAGCACGACATTTTCTGTATAGGGAAGGAAGCACCTGACGGCTAAATGTACTTCTTGAAGGAAGTTTGTAGTAAGGGGCGAAATAATGGAGCATCCGCTTAAATCCCTCATTTTCTACAATCTGCAGCGGCTGATCATCCAAAGCAATCATTAGAGCAATATGTCGTGTACCCACTTTAGACATTGCCTGCTTCCTGCTCTGTGACATTGCAGAAGAACACCACCCCATCTGCTCCATGGTAGCTTGCCGCTGCTGCTGGGGATGAGGAAGAGGAGACTGCTGCTTCTGCAGATGCACACAATCTGTATCTTCTTTATCTTTAGTACTACTACTACTTTCCTTCTGTGGCTGCTTCCCTGTTGCTTTACTTGAAGCCTGGGCAAGCACAGTGGGACCAGCTTCTTCTGCAAGCAACAGTGCTCTATGTTCTCTTTCAAGGTGATATTTCATGTTGCTGTTAGTAAGATGTCCAATAATTCTTCCACGGCTCACCATCTTTTTACAATGGATACATTGTCCAAATCTCTGGTCAGCCACAACATGATAATGATTCCAAATCTTTGATGTCCTTGTACTGTTCCTTACTCTAGGCTGGATACTTGTCATTTTCATACTAGTAGTAGAAATAGTAGTAGTAGTAGTAGTCACACGTGGATGTTCAAATGGTGTAGGGGACAGGGTACCAGCAATACTGCTGGCACTGGCAGTAGTTGTTTGTTTTGCAATCTGACTAACATTGTCATTGCTTCTGTTCTCCTCCTCCTCCTTCTCCTCAGAATGTTTACTAGCCAAAAACTCCTGATCATCATCCTCCTCCTCCTCCTCCTCCTCCTCCTCCTCCTCAATATCTGATTCATCATCATCATCCAATACTTTCTGTAGCACCATTCTTTCATCTAATCTTTTCACCTTTCCCTCAAATTTTGCTCGTTCCTTCCCTTGCAACAAGTTTCCTTGCACTTCTACATCCTCTTTCTTCTCAAAAAATCGCAGTTTTTTCCTAGGGACTGGCAGACAGCTCTTTCCAGTAGCACTATCACTAGCAACACGTTTTTTTCCAGAGGGTACTGGTAGGGGCATTATGATTCTGTGGTCAAAGAAATATATAATAAATATAGTACATTAAACAAGTTAATAAATTAGTTTGGTATTCATTTTTAAAACTTTATTGAGCTAATAGCATTAGCTAGCTAGCTATTGCTAAGGCTACCCCCAGACCACAGGACAAAGAAGGATATAGTGATTATTTATTAGTCAGTGAGTGACACTGACAATTGATAATTTGATATAGTATACTTACTAATATATTATATTGCAATTTATACCATGCATTGGCCAAAGCATCAAACTGCAGCAGACTGAGACTGAAACTAGGCTGCAATACTTCAGTTCACTCATTACACTAGCCTCCTGGCAGGACTGGCTAGTGGCTAGGCTTTTCTGCATTGAGGTTAGAGAAGTCCTATTCCTATTTTTTCATATCCTTTTCAGGCCTATTCTGTTCTTTGAACTAAAATAACTTCTCCCTCCCACTTCAAGTCTTACCCACAGATCTCACACACAGGAGCAGAAGCCTCAAGCCAAGCACAAGATACATAATATAGGATATTGGACAGACTATTGGCCAATTATAGGTTTAGTAGTAGAATTGATTTGATAGTAGTGACTCACTGGCTTTAATAGCTAGCCAATATAGCCAGTGACACTAGGCTAATAGCCAAGCTAGCTATTAGCCTAGTGTCACTGGCTAGGGCTAGCTAGCTATAAACACTATTAGTGATAAATCTGGTAGATTACACATACATCTATATAATATTGATAAATATAATATTATATAATTTTATATCTTTATAAATCTATTAAAACTCTACTGCTGCAATGTTCAGAAAGCAATCAACGCACCTACCTTAGTACCTTCACCTTGTCCTTTATAAGCAAGCCCTGCTGCTGGACTGGAGTGCTGGTGCCTGCCTATGCCTAGGCTAGGAATGCTGCGAACGAAGAGCTCACTCAAGAAACAGAAAAAAAGAGTAGAGCTCAGCTCAGCTCACTGGTTGTGGCTATTGGCTATTTTGGCTAGTGGCTTGGCTGCTACCAGTAGCTAGCTATATGCTACTGTGGCTAGTGGCAATGGCTGGCTACTGGCTGGCTGCTAGTATCATAGGCTGATACTAGTATCAGCTAGCTAAGCCAGCTAGCAGCTAGTACCCCTTAATAACAATAAAGGCTGTATAATATTAACTAACTATCAAATCAACAGCTGCAGCTAGCTATAAACTGATTGACTGATGTTTTCTCCTCAAACCCACAAAACAAAAGCAACACATAAGCAGAGCACCCCTTATTATATAGCTATTATTGCTACCTATTGACTAAAAGTAGGAGGGAAAATAAACCTATTAATTTAAGTGGCCAATTCAAAAATGATGCAAATGAATATTATGCATAATATATCAAACAAATTCTAGTCACATGATTGATGACATAATCACAATATCCACAGACACACTACTACAGTAGGATTAGAACTTCAAGCTAATAGCTCTATCCCCCATTCCCATTCCCCATCCCCCATATAAAACAATCTGTAAAAAACAGCACCTTGGCTGTTGGTAACCTTGGTAATGAATAAAAAAACAAGAAGACACCCAATAGGAATACATATTCAACCTTCAATTTTAAAAAAAGTGTCAATTTAGTATCAATTTACGTTAGTGCGCACTAACATATATCACTGCGCACTGCCATGTACCTAGTGCGCACTAATAATCCGTTAGTGCGCAGTACGGTGAGGCGCCATGTACTGCGCACTACGTCCAGCGACTGCGCGCTAACGGATAGTCCATGCGCACTAACATCCGTTAGTGCGCAGTAATAAAAAACCGACTTTAACCCGAAAATTCGTGGAATTTTGATTCTTTTTCCCAACTTCCCCAACAATGACGAATTAGACAATGTCGTTGGCATTGGCTAAATCGTGAAAAACGAAGGCACATCTCTACAAAATATGTGGACACCTGTAGCAGACTTGACATTTACAGGTGAGGTGAACTTACCAGCCCTGGCTTGTGTGGTGTCCAGGGTCTCATCCATCCCCTCGGAGATGGCGGGTTCCCTGCTGTTCAATCAAGTGCTGCTCCATGGGGGTCTGGACTATGAGGAAAGGGGGCTCCTCCTCCTGCCTGGCCAGATATTATTGTGACTCACCACCCTGGTCTTCAGCTGGGCCTTGATAGTAGCGATGGACCACCCTCTCTCCAGTCTTCTCTATTCTGCTGTGCCAGGATATGGCCTGGGTGATGGTGCATCATATCTGGCCCTTGTCTGCCATGTACATCTTCACCGCAAGGTTCCCAAAAGCATGCTTTCATTCTCGAGGACCCCTGCAATAAGCATCTGATTGTCCTTGACACCGAACTTATATGTGTGAAGAGTCCACCCTGTTGCCTGGCTGGCAGATGCTTGGGTTGCCACTTCTGCTTCTGGAGAGGTATCACTTTCCTCACTCTCACTCCCCCAACTTGTTCCCCTCCCTTTCTCACCCACCTCTTCCTGCACCTGCCCTGCCAAATCTCCCCATCCTCTGTCTTGCCCTACCCTGCAGTCATCCTGCCACCACACTCGCCTGCCTATCCCCTTCCCCTCCCATCTACTCCTATCCCTTCCCTCCTCCCTATCTCTACTCTTACTGTCCCTACTGTTAATCTTCCTTCTCCTACCACTCCTGCCCTCCTCCTCTCCTCCCTCCTGTCCTCCTCCCTCCTCCTCTTCCTCCTTGCCTCACACCTCTCCTCTCTCCCCACGCCTTCCATGATACATCCTCTCTACCACTCCACACTGCTCCACCACCACTCCTCCTCCAACTCTATGCCTCACCACCACTTCTCATTACCACTCCTCCTCCACCACCACCACTCCTCCATCACACAAAGACAAACAGACACACTTGACAGACACACAAAAACTTCCACACACAGATAAAGACAAGAGACAAAGGTAAAGGTAAACAGATGATACAACTAAACAACAGGACAAATCACTCAGAAATTGCTAAACTCCAACTCCACTAAACTCCAAGAACTCACCTCCTTTCCTCTCTCCTGACACACCCTCAAAGAGGCAAATGCAAGAAGCCAGTATATATAAACAAAGAAAATAACCCTTCATTCATAAACTGATGCGTGATGCGTAAAATGATGCACAACACGTTAATGTGTCGCACCACGTGATACTGCTTTGTGCAATGTGATAAAGTATTGCAAGTTGTGCAACTTACCTATGCAATGCAGTATATAAGAAATTTCCCTAACCACACCCATTTTTTAATGTGGATGCACCATATTTCTGATTTGCATCTTTTTTTATGATTCTAGGCCTAAGAGTCACCACTCAGGAAAAGGATCTAGGCATCGTCATGGACAATACATTTCAATCCTCAGCTTGGTGTGGGACGGTAGTGAAAAAAGCAAACAGAATGTTAGGAATTATTAGGAAAGGAAAGGAGAATAAAACAGAGAATATCATTATTTTTCTATATTGTTCTTAGATACTGCTTAAAATATTGGGGTAGATTTTCAGAAAGCGTGATTTGGCCTACTTTTGTTGGCGCATCAGGCGCCAACAAAAGTACGCTGGATTTTAGTAGATACGCGCGTAGCCGCTAAAATCCTGGATCGGCGCGCGCAAGGCTACCGATTCTGTATAGCCGGCGCGCGCCGAGCCGCGCAGCCTACCTCCGTTCCCTCCGAGGCCGCTCCGAAATCGGAGCGGCCTCGGAGGGAATTCTCTAACGCCCTCCCCTCACCTTCCCCTCCCTTCCTCTACCTAACCCACCCGCCCGGCCCTGTCTAAACCCCCCCCTTACCTTTGTCGGGGGATTTACGCCTCCCAGAGGGAGACGTAAATCCCCGCGCGCCAGCGGGCCGCTAGCGAGCCGGGACGTGACCTGGGGGCGGGTCCGGAGGGCGCGGCCACGCCCCCGGGCCCGCCCCCGAAACGCTCCTGACACGCCCGGAAAACGCCGCGCGGATCGGGCCCGCCCCCGACACGCCCCCAACACGCCCCCCTCTGAAAACCCCGGAACTTACGCGAGTCCCGGGGCTCTGCACGCGCCGGTAGGCCTATGTAAAATAGGCGCACCGGCGCGCAGGGCCCTGCTCGCCTAAATCCTCCCGGATTTAGGAAGATTTAGGCGAGCAGGGCTCTTAAAATCCGCCCCATTGTGTGCAATTCTGGTCACTGCATTTCAAAAAAGAAATAATGGGAATAGAAAAGTTACAGAGAAGGGCATGGGATAAACACTGTGAATTCCTAAAGGTTGGAAATGAAGAAAAGGGTGCATGGGGGTAACCTGCATGGAGAGATAGTTACTACCCTTAATCAGAAGGCATGTGGATTACTACAATTAACTAATTAGCCTTGATGCTTCTGGTGCAACTGCAACATTGCTCTCTACTTCGACATGGGGGAAGAAAGCAGAATTAGATTTAGATGACAGCCAGCACTGGCACCCCGACTTTTATAGTACAGAATACAGATATGCAGACATCGGGGAAAAAAGCACAGGACTTTTTTATAGCCTAGTCCTAAGGCAAAGCATGTTCAAGCTGCATTATCTGATTGTAAATATTACTACTTTTAACATAAGGCATGGGGGTAACCAGCACAGCGTGGCAGTTACTACCCTTAGCAGAGACATAGAGATAACCTGCACAGATCGGTGGTTACTACCATTTGAAACTTACTGAAAAGACTAGATGGACCATTTGGTCTTCCTTCTGTTTCGTTACTATGTTACTATGTATATTATTATGTATTTAGCCTCCAAACCCTCTGCATATTGTAGTGACTAAAACTCTTGACCTCTATCTAAACTGGGGCATGATATGTCCATACACATTTGTAAATATGGGCAGTAGAAACTTATGATTTGCTCCATAATCTCTTTCTTGATTTGTCAGAAGAAACTTATCCCATTAAGGAAGAAGTCACTAGAATCATATCTATTCAAGAATATGCAGAATGGGGTATGGAATAAAAGATAAAATCCTTAGTCCCAGGATTCAAGTCTCTCCACACATCCACTACTCCCAATGTTTCAATCATACTGCACAATTTCTTCCTATGGATCCGTGGGACCATTGAAATTCTTGAATTGTCTAAAGCCAGGCTTAATGTTAAAGTCCTCTCCCAGTATCAAGCATAATGTGCCAAAATCTCAGTAAAGGTATCATAGAAGAATCCTTGATCCTGGTTGGGGCATAAATGTTATGACCCTCCCCTCAATTGTGCCATTAATCAAGGCATACTGTATCTATCTTCCCTATCCTTTTTAACATCTAAAATGGTAATGTTAAATGACTTATGAAAGAGAATACCCACACCCCCAGATTTCTTATGTTGCAAATTAGATGCCAAGAAAACGTGGGAATAATATCTATAAGAGTTTCCTATCTTATTTCCTAAGGTGTGTCTCTTGTAGAAATGCAAAGGCTACTCTCAACCTCTTAAATTATAACAGTTGTCTCTTCATGGGAATACTCAAACCTCAAACATTCATTGAAACAATCTTTGTATTCAGCATAATAACATAAGTATCAATATGCTTACCACTATGCAAAATCTTCCTTTTCCCTCATCCTCATCCCCATCCTTAACCTTCCCCTGTTATCAGTAACCCAATTCCCTCTCTGAATCCAATCCCTTTCCCCTTTAAATCCTCCTGAATCCCCATCCCCACTTCCCCATTCCCCTACCCTCCCTCACTCCCACCTGCTAATCCTACCATTCTCCAACCCTGCTTCCATGAAAATGGATGGCATTCCTAAAAAGGCTCAATCCCCCTCCCAATGCAACATTCCCTCGCCCATCAAACATGTATATAACCATACAAAAACTAGGAGCCATAAGAGGCTTTTGGGCCTCCAATTCAAAAACATAAAATATTCTACAAAGTTTCCAGAATACAAAACACAAATAGGTAATGTCACTATGAGGACATTACCAACTTGCAACTGTCACTTTGGATTGTGCAACTCTTCAATTATCATCACTGCAAATGTAGCTCAAGTTTTAGATGATGTTTTCCCTGCAGGAATTTACTGCCATTTGGTGAAAGCTTGTTTAATAGCTGATAACCCTGCCTTCTTCCTTTCTCTACCATCAGACCAGCCATGTCTAGGCCAGCTATCCATAGTACCCTTATGGCCTCCTCTCTAGTCTTAATTTTATAGCTCGCTCCACTCTCAGTGAGTAATAATCCAAAGGGAAAAAGTCATCTATATTGCACATTTTCTCCACATAGCTTAGCAGTGATATCTTTCTGTTCCTCTCGCTGCCACATGGTTGTCAGAGCCAGGTTATAGATGGAAAACACTCTTTCGCCAGAATTCTTTCCTTAATTGGGAAGTCCCTAAAACAAGCCACACTATCTTTAAGGATATTACCCCTTTGTGGACCAAGAGCCCTATGCACACATTCAATGCAGATCTCCATTTGCTCTGTGCTATTTTTTTCACCAGACTGCAGCACCACCTTACTGATATCCTGTACAACGTGTATTGCATCTTCATAGTCAGTAGTTTCAAGCAAACTTCTGATTCTGCAGTTATTCCATCTAGATCTATTCTCCAGGTCTTCTATTTTATCAGAGAGTTCAGCCTGTTTCATTTCCAACTTTGAGGCAGTGGCCCTTACTCCCGTGAGCTGCACTTCATGACCTTCCACTCGCTGTTCATTTTCTGCAACTCAGCCTTCAATATCCACTAATTCCCCTTTGAGATCTGTGATCATTTCTAAAATTTCTACTTTCATCAACTACAAGTCCTTGTATAATTGGTGGAACCAATTATACAAGGAACCATCACTAGGATAATCTTTGTCTGCTGCGCCATCTTTTTCGCCATTTCCGCTGTCTGCTTCTGACTCAGATGATGCCTGGTCCCGCGCCGCCTGTTACCAATCATTTGATTTCTGGGTTCTTGTGTCAGATGCTCATGTTCACAACTTTTTCTTTAGCAGTTTAGTGCCCTCTATCACTAGCTGTCTATCCAAGATTTTATTCTTAGGCACTATTTAAGCTGCATCGCGCACTAGAGATGACATCACTTCCCGCAGATGGTACCATTTTTAAAACATCAGGACCCAGGTGGGAAAATCTGGGCATCATTCCTGATCTTTTGCCAGCAGGATCCAAGAATGGGGAAAGTGGAGGAGGAGGTGGCAGTTCTCCAGCCCTGGCACTTTTCAATGATGAAAAAGACCTGGCCCCAGTCCTTGCCCTGGGCCAACTCTGGGAAGATCCTGATACAGTGCTAGGCTCATGCACTGGGCCCTGGGGCTTTGCAAAATGCCATTAATATGAAAATACCAAAAACATTTGGGGTATTTTTGTCTATTGCATTTTTTGGCACTTATTGGAAAAGAAAGCACATCCCTAGAGTTTTAACTTGTAACAATTTATGAAAAAAAAAAAATGACAGTAGATTAGATGGGCCTTAAATATGGTTCTTACCTGTCTTCACAGTCTATGTTTTTGTGGGAAAAAAAAATAGTGAAATGAAATCATCAGAAGTAATGTATTGAGGATAATTTGCAGTATATTTTAAAATAAATTCAAACTATAAAAAGAACCTGGGATTAAGTAATGCTATGCAATAACATATGCATATAACTTTGCATGTCAAGCAGCCTTAGGAAGGAGGATAATAAATAAATAAATAAATAAATACATTCATCCCTCTATGACCCTCTGAAGGGACAGCATGGAGCAACAAGGTGAAACTGAGATATGTTCAATGCCCTAGATTCTCTAGCTTGAAATTGAAAAAGTTACTGAAGTAAAATACATTAGCATAAGTTATGCTTGCTCATGGGAAAGTGTTGCACTTTCCTTTCTGCTGTCAAATGTCAACATCTTCTCTCTTACGAATCATCCCTTAAGCCATTAAACTTTCAAAACTGTTCCAATAATTTTTTGTATGCTGAAAGGTCAATTTTCATGTGTCTTTTTCCCTGATGAAGTTATTTATAAGTAGAGCTTCAATACATGTTGGCCATCTGACATAATTTCAGCAGTTTGAACAACCAGTCACATAAATCGTTAATTTCTATAAATGTGCCTAGAAATTGCTAAAGGCACATGGTGCATGTTATAATTGAATTCACAATTCACTACACACACTGTCTGCTCACACGGATTGGATAGACTATATGCTAAGAAGTTGACAAGTCATGTTATTTCCATTCTTCATGCTTGCCAGTTTCAAAGCTAAAGCAATTCCTTAATTAGAAAGCAGCCATGTGTTTAAATTATGTTAATTTCCCAGAGTTTTCCAGGATGAATCACATTTTGTTTCCAAAGTATAGAACATTAAACCTAAAAATTCTTTAAGAATTTATGGGTGAATTTTCAAAGGAGTTACGCATGTAAATATAATATACTATTATAGCAATTTTCAAAAACCATTTATCTGCATTAAGTGCATTTAACACAGATAAAAGCAATTGACAATTCAATGGCATATATTGTAGCAATTTTCAAAAGCCCATTTACATGGGTAAAGTGTATCTACACATGTAAAACCTAGTTTTATGAGTGTAAATCCTTTTCAAAATTACCCCCAAGAAGAGAAACTTAAAAATGACTGCATGCACGCCCATATATACATATGTATGGGCTCATGGCCACATACACTGAAATCTTATATCCTGCACAAAAGTATGAGCACATGTTATAAAACAGGCTCAGCATGAGCATGTGTGTGCCTAATTTTAAGCATTTACAGAAACAGCTGGTAATTGATGTCATTTCCATGCCAAGTGAGTAAATTTTATAACATGTGCACATAAAGGAAAACACCAGTTTAACCAGTTCATCAAACCAGTTTGCCCAATCTATATTTAGGTCATCAAGATCCCCCTGGTTCTTTAGCCTGCACAACGCCCAGTTTACCCAGATCCCTTAACCAATTTATAGGCGGCTATAATATAGTTTTATTTAGACTTACACCTTCCAAAGAATGCCATCCAACCCCTGCAAATGCTCCAAAATGCTGCTGCCCGCATCCTCACTAATACACACCATCATGATCACATCACCCCCCCCCCCCCCCGTCCTCAAACACCTTCATTGGCTGCCTATCCCATCTTGTATAATATTCAAATCTCTCACCATCATTCACAAATCCATCCACAACCAAGACATGTGTTGGTTCACTGAGCACCTCTGTTTCCGCACCACAGACAGACCAACCAGAAAACAATACCTTGCAATCCTGCACACCCCCTCACCCAAACTCACTAAGCTAGTGACCACCAGAGAACATGCCCTCTCCCTTGCAGGTCCTTCTCTCTGGAACAACATGCCCCTCAGCCTCCGCCAGGAACCATGTCCAGGAAAATTCAAGCAGAACCTCAAGACATTGCTGTTTAAACAAGCATTCACCTGAACCAACCCACCCTCCCCTCCATCACCTCAATGGAATTTCCTCCCTTTCCATTTTCACCCCCCTAATATAAGCTCAGAAATCTGTGCTCCCTAACCTCCCCCCAGTCCATCCCTTCCTCAATGCCAACTTCCCTCCCTTTCATTTTGCCATTCTCCCATTTCGTTAATGTACATAATTCCATCGGTTATTCACTTTCTGTTACTATTATTTGTTTACTGTACAAACCTGTTATTATATTTGTTTACTGTACAAACCCTATTGCTATATTATTCCCCTTATGTGTTACTTGTAAAGCCTGTTGCTGCATTATTGTTACATGTAAACCGAGGTGATGTTCCGAACGTGCCGCGGTATATAAAACAACACAAATAAATAAATAAATACATACATAAATAAATAAATACATAAATAAATAAATAAATAAAGTGGATTTGCACAGAAATAAGCCGCATGTGCACCGCATTCGCTTCACAACTTATGTGTATATCTCTTGGCCCTGCCTGGGAACACTGTGACTCACCCCGCTTCCATCCCTTTTATACTCGATATTTGCACATCAGTACTTGTGTGGGTGTATGTGCGAGGTTTATAAAATAGATTGAACACGCACATGTGCTAGTTATGCACACATCTGCACTTTTTTGGCGCATACACATCTTTTAAAATTCACCTTTAAACATATAAATGCTTTGGAAAATCAGACCCATAAGGAGCAATTTTCACACTACCTGCCTCGATGAAAAATACATGGGTACTTTTATCAACAGACTTTGCACCATATTTCAAAGGAAAAGTTCTCACATGTACTTTCCCTTTGAAAATGCCCATGACAATTAAACATTTTTGGTCTGGGAATTTTTTTTACCAGAAAATAACGTGTTGATTTCAACCTTAAATTGAGGCATTTTACTTTCAGAACCCATTCAAAAGATATCCCTGGGAATGCCACCTAGCAGTATGTATGTTATGGAACCCTTATGTTCATTGAGTTAGTTTGAAGCAAGGCAATTTTCAGAACACCAGTTTACCCAGGTAAATCACTATATATCCAAGAAAATGGCTTTCAGAATTGCCCCCAAAGTATATAAACCATGTCATGCTGGGTCAGACAAATGGTCCATTGAGTCAAATATCATGTCTCTGACATTTACCCAGCAGATCCCAGAAGAATGATGAGGCGATCTCACTATCAACCTGGATAATAATTGTTTTTTGTTAAGTTCTCAATTTTTTGTTTAATTTTAAGTAAAATTTGAAATAAAAGTTATCATCAGAAAAAAGAAAACAATGAGAAATCAAGTTCAGAAAGATACATAAATGATTATTTCATGGAGTTAAACAATCAACCAAAGGCCAACAATTTTAAACCTACATAATCTTACTATGGTCCAAATTCAAACTATTAGTTGCACATGAACTTATTCATATAGCTCCTGTAAAGGAGAGTACCTGAAAAACCTCCTTAAATAGAGCTAGACCAGGCATCTCACCTAATCCACCTTAAAAAGCTTAGAGAAGCAGAAAAGCTCAGAGGGTGCATCCCTGAGATCATGAATAAGAGCCTAGGCTGATGGAAGGAACAAGGAATCCCCAGGTTCCCAGGAGAAGGCAGCTCCTGTTAAATTGCTGTGCTGAAAGAGAATGCTGTTTTGGTTTGTACTGCTGAAGGTAAGCAGCTTTGAAACTTTGTTGTTACTATTTTTTTGTATGCTTTATAAATAAATCACCCCTTAAGATGAGAAAGCTGGAGTACTGTGTGTTCCATTTCTCTAGCCTAAGATTGTTTGTCTATGTCACATATGGTGTCAATTCAGGGATTTCTAGGGGACTGCACAGGCAGAAACCATAGCTTCCAAAGAAGAAAAAACAGTATAGCTGGGGAAAATGTGTGTGTGTATCCTGGTGCAGCAGGATGCCGTTGGGCCATCAGGGCCTGGGCTGCTTTCCAGGAAGCTGCCTCTTCTGCCTCCATAGACGTGCATGCAGCCGATTCCCCCACATTTAAAGGGCCAGTGGCGGGAACAGCTAGGTGGTGCCCTCTGATAACATCACAGGCTGGTTCCTATTTAAGGCTACCCTACACGCTCCCCCAGAGCCTTGGCAATAGGTCACCTCTTCAGAGTAGTGCTTTGCCTCAGTGTTTCTTGCTCTTGCTGTCTGCTTCTGGATCCTGCTGTGTTCCTGGTCTCCTGTGTCGTGCTCCTGAGATCTAGTTTTCCTAGTTCAACCTACTCATCTGCTTCTAGTATTCCTCTTGTTCCTGTGTCTTCATCCTCCTTCTCTTCATCATCCTCCACGGATTGATCTTCTGGCTTTGACCCTGGACTGGACACCAACCTTGATTTTTCTCTATCTGCCTTTGGCCATTGCCTGGACACTGACATTGCTAGCACTCCATCTGCCCTGCTCTCCACCTGACTCTGGCCTGTCCTCCTGATGCTTCCTCAGTGTGATGGCCTGCAGTGCTTCCTGCCTGCCTGGACTTCCATCATCGCAGAGGCCCCCACCTACAACCAGCTGTCCCCGGCACCCAAGAGCTCAACCTAAGGGGAACCTAGGCTGGTATTTCCGAAGCTCCAGTTGGGCCTCTGCTTCTGACACTTGGCATACCAATAGTGGGGACCTGTGGAGCTCCTCTCTGCAGGTAGCGGCAACTCCCCCTCAGTCCAAGTGTCCACATTCACAACATATTGCAAAGGCTATGGACCCAGCAGAGGACACCGCCCTTCAGGCCATTCCAGGCCTAGCCCACAAGATCCAGGAACAGCAGCGCATCCTCAAGGCTCTGGTAGCTTCCAAGGAATGTCTCAACGCCTAGCTGGATGCTATGGCAATTCATGTTGCACTGCCGTTGTCAGCAGTGATTCCATCTGCTCCAAATCTCCAAATCTCCCCTTTATTTCTCTGCCAGCAACTCCCCATTATGCTAGGGATCCAAAGCAGTTTCAGGGTTATATTAATCAGTGCTACATGCACTTCTATCTCCAGCCATCTCTATTACCAGATGAAGCCACCAAGACTACCTTCATTCTCTCTTGTCTGGATGGTAAGGCCCTTGCATAGGCATCATCACTCTGGGAATGCTCAGACCCACTTCTTCAAGATCTGAAGCAATTCATCTCTTCCTTTAAAAAGATTTTCAATGACCCTGGCTGCCAGGATGCTTTGAGCATGGACGTCCTCCACCAACGCCAGGGGAATCGGTTCCTAACGGATTATACAATCAAATTTTAAGCCTTAGCTATGGAACTCAATTGGAGGGAGGTCTGCCTGTACCCCATTTTCCTTGAGGGTCTCTCATCTCGAATCAAGGATGAGCTGGCAGCACATGATCTCCCAGAATCCTTGAAGGCCTTCATCGCCCTGGCTGGCAGGATAGGTTGCCACCTCCAGGAGTGAGCACGAGAGTTATGCCTGACTTGTAGGTCCATCAACTCAAGGTTCTGCTCTCCATTGTCACTAATGCCACCCATTTTGAGTCTACCCCTGGACTGCAGAGGAACCAATGCAGCTGAGATGTGGTCAACTATCTCCAAAGGAATATAAACATATAGAAACATAGAAATGATGGCAGAAGAAGACCAAACGGTCCATCCAGTCTGCCCAGCAAGCTTTCACACTTTTTTTTTCATACTTTTCTGTTACTCTTCTCCCTTTAAATAACTTTTTTGGTTTTATTTCCCTTCCACCCCGCCATCGTAGATAGTAGTGCTGGAGCTGCATCTAAGTGAAGTATCTAGCTTATTGATTTGGGGTAGTAACCGCCATAATAAGCAAGCTACTCCCATGCTTGTTCACCCAGCCTGTGCAACTCAGTCCTTGTTGGCTGTTTGAATACACATCCTCTTTTCTTCATTCCCCCTGCCATTGAAGCCGTGAGCTGCGCTGGATATGTATTCTAAGTGAAGTATCAGGCTTGATTCGGGGTAGTAACCGCCATAACAAGCAAGCTACACCCATGCTTATTTGTTTTATCCAGACTATGAAATTCAGACCTCGTTGGTAGTTGTCTGAATATAAATCATCTTTTCTTCATTCCCCCTGCCACTGAAGCAGAGAACTATGCTGGATATGCATTGAAAGTAAGTATCAGGCATTTTTGGTTTGGGGTAGTAACCGCCGTAACAAGCAAGCTACTCCCCTGCTTTTATGT
Organism: Rhinatrema bivittatum; assembly: GCF_901001135.1. Classification (NCBI taxonomy): domain Eukaryota; kingdom Metazoa; phylum Chordata; class Amphibia; order Gymnophiona; family Rhinatrematidae; genus Rhinatrema; species Rhinatrema bivittatum. The sequence goes on along the minus strand of NW_021821159.1, from coordinate 57,718 downwards.
GGATGCAAATCCTTTTTTCCACATTTCCTCTTGCTGTTGAAGCATAGAGCAATGTTGGAATCGCATTAACCATGTGTATGTTTATTGAATAAGGATATTAATCTCCAGGTAGTAGCCATCATTCCCGTAAGCCACCCCCATGCCTCTTCTCTTCATTCACATCCTCTAGACTTTATGGATCCACAGTATTTATCCCATGCCCCTTTGAAATCCTTCACAGTTTTGGTCTTCACCACTTCCTCCGGAAGGGCGTTCCGGCATCCACCACCCTCTCCATGAAGAAATACTTCCTGACATTGGTTCTGAGTCTTCCTCCCTGGAGTTTCAAATCGTGACCCCTTGGTTCTGCTGAATTTTTTGCAATGGAAAAGGTTTGTCGTTGTCTTTGGATCATTAAAACCTTACAAATATCTGAAAGTCTGTATCATATCACCCCTACCCCTTTTTTCCTCCAGGGAGTACATATTTAGATTCTTCAATCTCTCTTCATAAGTCATTCTATGAAGGCCATCCACCTTTTTGGTCACCCTTCTCTGGACCACCTCCATCCTGTCTCTGTCCCTTCGGAGATATGATCTCCAGAACTGAACACAGTACTCCAGGTGAGGCCTCATCAAGGACCTGTACAAGGGGATAATCACTTCCCTTTTCTTACTCAATATTCCTCTCTCTATGCAGCCCAGCATTCTTCTGGCTTTAGCTATCGCCTTGTCACATTGTTTCTTCTCTGCGATGGAGAAGGTACAGTGGCCAATCCAGGCCATAAGAACCTGGCAAGTACCCAAAAATTAAGTCTATTCAATGTTACTGTTGCTAGTAATAGCAGTGGCTATTTTCTAAGTCAACTTAATTAATAGCAGGTAATGGACTTCTCCTCCAAGAACTTATCCAATCCTTTTTTAAACACAGCTAAATTAACTGCACTAACCACATCCTCTGGCAACAAATTCCAGAGTTTAATTGTGCATTGAGTAAAAAAGAACTTTCTCCGATTAGTTTTAAATGTGCCACATGCTAACTTCATGGAGTGCCCCCTAGTCTTTCTATTATCCAAAAGCGTAAATAACCGATTCACATCTACCTGTTCTAGACCTTTCATGATTTTAAACACCTCTATCATATCCCCCCTCAGCCGTCTCTTCTCCAAGCTGAAAAGTCCTAACCTCTTTAGTCTTTCCTCATAGGGGAGGTGTTCCATTCCCCTTATCATTTTGGTAGCCCTTCTCTGTACCTTCTCCATCGCAATTATATATTTTTTGAGATGCGGCAACCAGAATTGTACACAGTATTCAAGGTGCGGTCTCACCATGGAGCGATTCACCATTCCCTTTCTAATAATTCCCAACATTCTGTTTGCTTTCTTGACTGCTGCAGCACACTGAACCGACGATTTCAATGTGTTATCCACTATGACGCCTAGATCTCTTTCATGGGTTGTAGCACCTAATATGGAACCTAACATTGTGTAACTATAGCATGGGTTATTTTTCCCTATCTGCATCACCTTGCACTTATCCACATTAAATTTCATCTGCCATTTTGATGCCCAATTTTCCAGTCTCACAAGATCTTCCTGCAATTTATCACAATCTGCTTGTGATTTAACTACTCTAAACAATTTTGTATCATATGCAAATTTGATTATCTCACTTGTTTTATTTCTTTCCAGATCATTTATAAATATATTGAAAAGTAAGGGTCCCAATACTGATCCCTGAGGCACGCCACTGCCCACTCCCTTCCACTGAGAAAATTGCCCATTCAATCCTACTCTCTGTTTCATGTCTTTTAGCCAGTTTGTAATCCACGAAAGGACATCGCCACCTATCCCATGACTTTTTACTTTTCCTAGAAGCCTCTCATGAGGAACTTTGTCAAACGCTTTCTGAAAATACACTACATCTACTAGTTCACCTTTATCCACATGTTTATTAACTCCTTCAAAAAAGTGAAGCAGATTTGTGAGGCAAGACTTGCCTTGGGTAAAGCCGTGCTGACTTTGTTCCAAATTTGTTCAGTTTCCTTTGGGGAAGATTTAAGTCCATTACTTAAAATCTTATAAAATTCAGAAGCTGTTTTGACTAATAACAGTTAAATTTTAATTCCAGCAATTTAATATTCCCATTAATTCAATGACTTAGTTAAATCCAATTGTAATAGCATCATTTTCCAGACATTATTTCTCCTGCCATTTAGAAAAGGTTTAGGACTTCTCTTGGATCTAAGAGATGATCAGGACTCCACATTCCCTATGAGTACCAAATTGGGTTTGTCGCAGCTGATGGGGGCGGGTACCCGGGCCGGTACAGGTGGATTACATGTGGTGCTGGTGTCACCACGCCACGGCGGGGTAGCCGTGAGTGCCGGGAGGTGTATGAGGCGATGGCCCCCTTACTCGGGAACAAGGCGGGGGGCTCGTATCATCTGGCTGCCTTGCTTGGTCCACGCGGCGGGCAGCAGTAGAACCCCCTCCCCCTGCCGGCGCAGGTATTTTAAAAGTTATTATGTTATGTTTAAATAAAAGCTGCGGCCAATTTTATACCAACAACTGAGTCCGTTTAGTCAATTAAGAGTATTATAACGAAAGGGGTAACAGTGTGAACGCTTAATTTAACTACTCTCAATTCACTGGGGAGGAGCGACAAAAGAGCAAGTAGCAGCTGCTAACGTCATTATAAAATTCAGAAGCTGTTTTGACTAATAACAGTTAAATTTTAATTCCAGCAATTTAATATTCCCATTAATTCAATGACTTAGTTAAATCCAATTGTAATAGCATCATTTTCCAGACATTTCTCCTGCCATTTAGAAAAGGTTTAGGACTTCTCTTGGATCTAAGAGATGATCAGGACTCCACATTCCCTATGAGTACCAAATTAAACCAATTTACACAGGAATTATTTTAAAGAGTGGGTTATTCCACAATGGAGATTTAATTATTTCCTGCCATTTTATTTCCAACAAATTGTTTAATTTTTTATACATTTCCCATGTGGACTTTAACATTGGGTGTTCCTTTACAACAACTACCATCTTCATTCCAGGTAAGTATTTTAAAAACAGAGGTGAACAGGCTTGTTTCTCATGGTTTCGCCAACAGGGCTGGATTTTAAAAGGGTTACGCGCATAAGGTTCGCGCGTAACCCTTTTAAAACCCCCCTGTGTGCGCCGAGCCTATATTGTATAGGCTTCTGGTGCGCGCAAAGCCCCGGGACGCGCATAAGTCCCAGGGCTTTCTGGGGGTGGGCGTGTCGGGAGGCATGACGTGTGTTCCGGGGGCGTGGCCGCAGCCTCCGGACCAGCCCCCAGACCAGAACACGGCGCGCAGCAGCCGGCCCGGTGCGCGCAAAGTTACGCCTGCTTCAAGCAGGCGCAACTTCTGCGACAGAGGTAAGGGGGTTTAGATAGGGCCGGAGGGGTGGGTTAGGTAGGGGAAGGGAGGGGAAAGTGGGAGGAGGCGGCAGGAAAGTTCCTTCCCAGGCCACTCCGATTTTGGAGCAGCCTCGGAGGGAACGGGCAGCGCGCGCAGGGCTCAGCGCAAACAAGTTGCACAAATGTGCACCCCCTTGCGCGCACTGACCCCGGATTTTATAAGATACATGTGGCTACGCGCGTATCTTATAAAATCTGGCGTACTTTTGTTTGCGCCTGGTGCGCAAACAAAAGTATGCGCGCGTGTAGAATTATAAAATCTACCCCAGCGTGCATTTATGATTTATGTATCTCCTACCCACTAACTACCCTGTCTCATAATATACGCATTACGGTAAAAGAGGAAATTTGGAAAGTTTTCTCCTCCTTTTTGGTTCAGTAATTGTGAAGTCCTTGCAAGGTATTTTATTCATCCAGAGAAAGTTTGATAAAATGCAGTCAACAGACTTACAAAATTAGAGAGTAAAGAAAATTGGTAACATATATAGCGGATTTTCAAAGGAGTTATGCATGTAAATGTAATACACTATCGAAGCAATTTTCAAAAGCCATTTACCTGTGTTAAGTGCACTTAATGCTGGTGAAACTTATTTATAATTCAATGGCATATATTATAGAAGTTCTTAAAAGCCCAATTACACAAATAAAGTATATTTACACATGTAAAACCCTGTTTTAAATATGTACATGCTTTTGAAAATCAGGTCCTTTGATTGCCTCCAGCCTGCCCCACAAAGTCATATAAACGGGGAAACATTTTGAAGTTAGATCCTGCAGGTTTCTCAAAATGATATCCAGATTTTTATTCATTGTCATCTCCAGATGTGCAGAAGAAAAAATGTAATTTCATTTCAAAATTCATTTCTTTAGTTTCAAACAAAAAAAATGTTTCTTGGTTTGATTCATTTTTCATTTACCATTGAAGTCAATGGAGGAAGCATTGCAGTCTATATTGGTCTTCAGAATTGGGGTTTTTCTAATCAATTGCTCTACAAGTTGTGGGAAGAAATCATCAGAAGCAGTAAAGAACACTGAGGTACCTAGAAATACTGTGGAAAGTGGCACCAAAAGTGGAATGTATTTGTTAATTTAAAAATCATTTATAGACTACAGCTCCACCGATCATGGCAATTCACAAACTACAACATACTGAAATGTATACACACAAAAAAACTAACATACATCATCAACAAATAAAAAAGACAATATATACAGACATCATATTTGATGTTCAAACTTGGAGATCACCCTACTGGTTGGTTTGGTTTCCTCAAAAGTCTGTTTAAATAGCCATGTTTTTAATGTTTTTTTGAAAACTTTCAGAAAAGCTAATGTTTTGTGCTGCTCAGGCATTTTACTGGGCCTGCAACCGATGATATGTGATTCCTAACTTCACTTCGGTGGTTTTGTGAGACTCTTGGAGGCCACCAGGAGGTCTTTATTAGCCATCTTAATGTACAATGGGGAGTGTAGATGCCCCTAAGGGTACTTGTTTATAGTTTTATTAGAGCCTACTTGGAGATATTATTGCCTATCCTCACTTGTTGGGTTTGGTTGGCTAGGAATGAGTTAAATCATTTCAGAACAAGACTGGTTATTCCAAACTCCCCCAGACATGTACTAAGGATAGATTGAACTACCATTTCAAAAGTAGTTGAAAAATGAATAACCTAAGGCTTTGGAAAGGGTAAAGGGGAACCAGCATTGGCAGGAGTTCTCAAACCCAATGTGAGAGGAGCATAAAAGCAGCAAAAATGGGAAGAGCACCCCAAAGCTCCAAAACAGGGTAATAATAACATGAACCCTTGATGTCATATTGAGTGGTAAACTGGCACAATAATGGGCATCAGCATCCAAAGGCACCATGAAGGGGAAGTGAATCAGAAATGGTAACAGAAAAAACCCATGGCATAAGTGGCTTCAAGACAGCAAAACAACATGAGAGGTAGAAAACAGCCTCCCAGACTAGCAATAACAAATCAGGGTCTAAGGTCTGGGGTACAACAGCAAGGCAGAGTAGCAGACTTCAATGTTTAAGGTCTGGGCATGGAAGCAAGACTGAGTGGCACAAAGACCCCCAAGGTGCTGGTTGGAATATTGATTTGCTTGTGAAATGGGCTTGCCACATGAAAATGTTATCAAATTCAGCATATGTAAATAGTTTCACAAATGATTGTAGTTACATTTAAAATAAATTGTGAAGATGTTTGTTTTTCTTTCAGAAAATATTTCCCATTTTCTGTAGCTTAGCTCTGGCTGTTCCATTTCCTGATTTTGTGGTTTTGCCTGATTTCTCTTACTGACTGATACTTTTAACACACTCAGAACATATAAATGGTTTCTTTAATTAGTTCGGTTAGGTAGAATTTTGAAGTTAGCTTGAGAAAAAGAGCATAAGCAAGATACAGGCATAATTGGACTAAGAGCCATCATATGTCAATGGAGTGTATAATAAAATATAGGAACAATACCACATTTAAGTAGGGTCATTGAAGGATACCATTGTACACTCAGTTTTGGTCGTGTTTTGAAAATATTGAATTTCTTTATATATATGTTTGTATATGAATGGGTGAATGTAGAAATTGGTGCTTATGATATATCATGATGAATGATTATGCATGGGATTTTTAGGACAGGTGTAAGTATGATTGAGTGATTAAGTGAAGATAAGATAGATAATGTGATATTTTGAAAATTTTTAAAAAAATTATATGTATATGGCAATTTAATTGCATAATTTATGGGAATTGATATATATATATATATATATATCAATTCCCGTAAATTATATATAATGACCTTCATATATATATATATATATATATATATATATATCACATATAAGCTAATACTTTTTTAAAGCATTTATGAGTTTTTCAATATTAAAAAATGTAAAATATTTTTGTATGTATATGTTATCTTTATATGTATCATGGTACTAGGAGTATTGCAAGTAGGTCATCAGGCAGCATATCCCCTATGGTGGTACTTGGAGTATGGCATTTAAGCATCAAGCAGCAAGTCCCCTTTGCTGCTAATAGGAGTATGGCAGGTAGGAATCATGCAGCAAGTCCCATTTGGTGGTACTAGAGGTATGGCAGATAGTCATGTGCTAACAAGTTCCCTATGGTAGAATTAGGTGCATAGAAGCTAGATATCAGGCAGCAAATTCCCAATGCTGGTACTAGAAGTATCATAAACCAAATCTCACTTTGCTCACTTTGCACACAGTGGCTTAGGTGAAAGAACTCACTTTTCAAAGATGTAAATGACCTTCATACTGCATGGGGATCAGACATGAAAAATTTCAAGTTTCTGTAATCCCATAATGTACATTGATATAATCATCGGTCATAGTGAGTTTTTCAATGTTCAAATTGTGAGCCAACCAACAATTTTTTAAATGTTTTTCCTTGCATATAAAATGAGATGAAACAAAAGCTAATTTTATCTTAAGCTCGTTAATTAATCCAGAGGCTTTTAAAGAGCATCAATGCAACAGGGATCTTGAATGATCCCGTCTTTGATACCTCTCAACACTGCAATTTTTCAGAACCAATGTCCTTCCTCAGTGTTCAAAAAAAGAACAGCTGTTCTTTAGACAAGAAATCCAAGCACTTCAAACAGCTCTTTAGATTTAATCATTGGCCTCATAGTATTTATGTTCATATTAAATCTTTTTCAAATCTTTTTGAATTTAGAAAAAATGTCAAAAAATGTAATATAAACATAAATACTATAAGATCAATGATTAAATCAAAGAAATGTTTAAAAGCAGGGAGGGTATTTTTCAAACTGGCACAAGTGTGCATATATGTATTGCCCCATGCCCAGGGACATCTATATGTGTGCATGTTATAAAATAGCCTGTGTGCACATTTTAAGTAGGTAATTTTAAGCAGGTGTGCAAATCCTGCTTCTACTGAGTAAGTTGAAGGGTTTTAAAAGAAGCGAGCATCCACACCATTTGCCAGTTCATCCACCATTTCACCCATTTAACTGACAGGTTCTCCAAATCCCACTGGTTTGATAGCCTACACTCCACTCAGTTACCTAGACCCTTTAAAACACTCAGAAACGACTTGATCCTTTTATTTTATAACTTACATGTCATCTATAACAGAAGTAAAGTTATGCAGCAGGGGACCTTGGTGCACAAAGAGGCACATAAGTATTTATTTGCACATCTTTTGGCCAGGCCCTAAAATGCCCATACCCTGCTCAGATCACACCCACACCCTGCCAGTTTTTGGAAACTTTTCAGATTTTCCCCACAGCACATTTTGAGGAAGATCTTAAAAACATACGCACGCGCATACTTTTGTTCATGCCACCGTCGCAAACAAAAGTACACCAGATTTTATAAGATATGCACGTAGCCGCGCGTATCTTATAAAATCCGGGGTCGGCGCATGCAAGGCTGCGCAAAATCGGCAGCCTGCGCGCGCCAAGCCACACAGCCTGACTCCGTTCCCTCTGAGGCTGCACCGAAAATGAAGCGGCCTCGGAGGGAACTTTCCTTCCGCATCCCTCCACCTTCCCCTCCCTTCCCCTCCCTTCCCCTATCTACCCCACCCCCCAACCCTACCTAAATCCCCCCCCCCCTACCTTTATTGGGCAAGTTACACCTGCTTGAAGCAGGCACAGGCTGCTTTGCCGGGGGACTCGGGACCGCCCTCCCAGCCCACCCCCGAACCATTGCCACGCCCCCGGACCTACCCCGGACTGCCCCCTGACCCTGGACACACCCCCCGGACATGCCCCCTCCTGCCCCTTTTACGAAGCCCCGGGACTTACGCGCTTCCCGGGGCTTTGCGCGTGCCGGCGGCCTATGCAAAATAGGCGCGCCGGTGCACGAGCGCCCTGCTCGCGTAAATCCTGCAGGATTTATGCGCGCAGAGCTTTTAAAATCTAGCCCTTTATGCGCATTTCTGGGCACTTTCTAAAATATGGTCAGTGCGTGCAAGCCTGACTTCTTCACACATTCCCTAATTGATGCACACCAGGCTTTTAAACTTCACTTTCAGGGTTTATGTCTAAACAACATCTATTCTTTTGAACACAGTTAAGCAAAAGTATAACAGCTTTTACATATTAGGGTCTTATTAGTAGGGTACAGACAGCTGAGGGGGCATATGATAGAGGTATTTAAGATCATGAGAGGTCTTGAATGAGTAGATGTGAATCGTTATTTACACTTTCAAATAATAGAAGGATTAGGGGGCATTCCATGAAGTTAGCAAGTAGAACATTTAAGACTAATTAGAGAAAATTCTTTTTCACTCAACACACAATTAAGCTCTGGAATTTGTTGCCAGAGGATGTGGTTAGTGCAGTTAGTGTAGCTGGGTTCAAAAAAAGTTTGGATAAGTTCTTGGAGAAGAAGTCCATTAACTGCTATTAATCAAGTTTACTTAGGGAATAGCCACTGCTATTAATCAGTCGACTCATAGATGATTTGGGTGCAAGTTGTCCCCTGAAGAAGGTTAGGCGAAACAAGGATCCTTGTAGTATTGTACATTTGGGTAATAGAACTTGGATTCCCTATATTTTAGGGATGTGAATCGTGTGCCCTATCGTCTTAACGATTGAAATCGTCTGGCAGGAGAAGAAAATCGTGTTTGGCACAATTTTTTAGTTAAAAAATCGTTTTTTCCGATTAGTGCGCACTAACGGTAGTTAGTGCGCACTAACCGGGAGTTAGTGTGCACTAACTCCCGTTAGTGTGCACTAACAGAAAATGATACAATTTGACACTTTTCAGGTCACTTAAGGTCAGTTTAGGAATGAATATGTATTCCTATTGGCTGCCCTCTTATTTATTCATGTTACCAAGGTTCCCACTGACAATATATGGGGGATGGGAAATGGAAACAGTTGGTAGCTTGACAAAAAAAGTAATGTGATCAATGTGACTAGAACTTGTGCCCTAACCCTGATACCAGGGGTGTTGTGATCTTCCTGCACACAGTGCCCTATCCCTATTAATACCAGGAGTGCTGTGATCTTCCTGCACACAGTGCCCTAACCCTGACACCAGGGGTGTTGTGATCTTCCTGCACACAGTGCCCTATCCCTACTAATACCAGGAGTGTTGTGATCTTCCTGCACACAGTGCCCTAACTCTGATACCAGGGGTGTTGTGATCTTCCTGCACACAGTGCCCTAACCCTGACACCAGGGATGTTGTGATCTTCCTGCACACAGTGCCCTATCCCTATTAATACCAGGAGTGTTGTGATCTTCCTGCACACAGTGCCCTAACCCTGATACCAGGGATGTTGTGATCTTCCTGCACACAGTGCCCTATCCCTACTAATACCAGGAGTGTTGTGATCTTCCTGCACACAGTGCCCTAACCCTGACACCAGGGGTGTTGTGATCTTCCTGCACACAGTGCCCTAACCCTGATACCAGGGATGTTGTGATCTTCCTGCACACAGTGCCCTATCCCTACTAATACCAGGAGTGTTGTGATCTTCCTGCACACAGTGCCCTAACCCTGACACCAGGGGTGTTGTGATCTTCCTGCACACAGTGCCCTATCCCTATTAATACCAGGGGTGTTGTGATCTTCCTGCACACAGTGCCCTAACCCTGATACCAGGGGTGTTGTGATCTTCCTGCACACAGTGCCCTATCCCTATTAATACCAGGAGTGTTGTGATCTTCCTGCACACAGTGCCCTAACCCTGACACCAGGGGTGTTGTGATCTTCCTGCATGCAGTGCCCTATCCTGCCTGCATTACTAGTGAGAGGCTGGCTTCACAGACAGGAGGGAGCTGCCTGACCCTCACTCCTCCCTTCCCCCATGTCCCAGCCAGTGAATGGTGTGTGGGTGAGGGGGGGGAGGATGGTGAAGGCTGAGACAGCTCCCTCCATGCATTACTAGTGAGAAGATGGCTTCACAGACAGGGTGGAGCTGTCTGACCCTCACTCCTCCCTTCCCCCAAGTCCCAGCAAGTGAATGGTGTGTGGGTGAGGGGGGGGAGGAGGATGGTGAAGGGTGAGACAGCTCCCTCCCTGCATTACAAGTGAGAGGCTGGCTTCACAGACAGGGTGGAGCTTCCTGACCCTCACTCCTCCCCTCCCCCATGTCCCAGCCAGTGAATGGTGTGTGGGTGAGGGGGGGGAGGAGGATGGTGAAGGGTGAGACAGCTCCCTCCCTGCATTACTAGTGAGAGGCTGGCTTCACAGACAGGGGGGAGCTTCCTGACCCTCACTCCTCCCCTCCCCCATGTTCCAGCCAGTGCATGGTGTGTGGGTGAGGGGGGGGGGAGATGGTGAGGCTGAAACAGCTCCTTCCCTGCATTACTAGTGAGAGGCTGGCTTCACAGACAGGGGGGAGCTGCCTGACCCTCACTCCTCCCTTCCCCCATATCCCAGCCAGTGAATAATGTGTGGGTGAGGGGGGGGAGGATGGTGAAGACTGAGACAGCTCCCTCCCTGCATTACTAGTGAGAGGCTGGCTTCACAGACAGGGGGGAGCTGCCTGACCCTCACTCCTCCCTTCCCCCAAGTCCCAGCAAGTGAATGGTGTGTGGGTGAGGGGGGGTGGAGGAGGATGGTGAAGGGTGAGACAGCTCCCTCCCTGCATTACTAGTGAGAGGCTGGCTTCACAGACAGGAGGGAGCTGCCTGACCCTCACTCCTCCCTTCCCCCATGTTCCAGCCAGTGAATGGTGTGTGGGTGAGGGGGGGGGGAGGATGGTGAAGGCTGAGACAGCTCCCTCCCTGCATTACTAGTGAGAGGCTGGCTTCACAGACAGGGGGGAGCTGCCTGACCCTCACTCCTCCAGGGTGTTGTGATCTTCCTGCACACAGTGCCCTATCCCTGATACCAGGGGTGTTGTGATCTTCCTGCATGCAGTGCCCTATCCCTATTAATACCAGGAGTGTTGTGATCTTCCTGCACACAGTGCCCTATCCCTAATACCAGGGGTGTTGTGATCTTCCTGCACACAGTGCCCTATTCTTGGTACCGGGGGAGTTGTGATCTTCCTGCACGCAGTGCCCCATCCCGGTTACCGGGGGTGTTGTGATCTTCTTGCACACATCCCGGTATCAGGGATAGGGCACTGCGTGCAGGAAGATCACAACACTCCTGGTATTAATAGGGATAGTGCACTGTGTGCAGGAAGATCACAACACCCCTGGGGTCAGGGTTAGGGCACTGTGTGCAGTAAGATCACAACACCCCTGGTATCAGGGTTAGGGCACTGTGTGCAGGAAGATCACAACACTCCTGGTATTAATAGGGATAGGGCACTGTGTGCAGGAAGATCACAACACCCCTGGTGTCAGGGTTAGGGCACTGTGTGCAGGAAGATCACAACATCCCTGGTATCAGGAATAGGGCACAAGTTCTAGTCATATTGACTGATCACATTACTTTTTTTGTCAACTACCAACAGTTTCCATTTCCCATCCCCCCAACCATCACCTCAGTTGGAACCTTGGTAACATCAATAGATAAGAGGGCAGCCAGCCAATAGGAATACATATTCATTCCTAACTGACCTTTACTGACCTGGAAAGTGTCAATAATTTGTATCATTTTCTGTTAGTGTTCCTGAGTTTCCATTTCCATTTCCCATCCCCCCAACCATGACCTCAGTGGGAACCTTGGTAACATCAATAGATAAGAGGGCAGCCAGCCAATAGGAATACATATTCATTCCTAACTGACCTTTACTGACCTGGAAAGTGTCAATTTGTATCATTTTCTGTTAGTGCGCACTATCACGATTTAACGATTTTTAACGATAAATCGTTAGAATTTCTATTGTATTGTGTTCTATAACGATTTAACACGATATTAAAATTATCGGACGATAATTTTAATCGGTGAAAAATGATTCATATCCCTACTATATTTATGTGTGGTTGATATAGGCTTTTGCACATTACCAAAATCAGAGGATATTAAACAAATGTATAACATTCTCAATATGTTTATTAAGAATACATATTCACCAAATGAGTATTTTATAGACACTGTCTTCATTAAACATAATGTTTATACAAACATATTTATTTCAAATTAACATACATTTCACCCCATATAAAATCACGTTAAACCCCATAGATAATATCACATAATCCACCATATATTCACTACCCATCATTCGTACTATATTGCACCAAACTCATTCATACTCAATACCCATCCATATCACGTAAAATCCACATCACAAGGGGAATTAATCCCCCAACACATACTAAAAAAGTGGTGCACTGTTATATTGAGAGCTTTGATATCATTTTGACCACAGATCCACTGGTATTGAATCCAGAAGTCAACTCCTCAATATGCTTCCTGAGACTCCCAAATTTCTTAAACTCCCGATGAGGGCCCTCGTTTCACCCTATACAGGGCTTCCTCAGGGGGATCATTAAACTATTCCCAGTCTCTTGCATTTATAAAGAACATTTTCCATCTTCCATAGATTCTTCATACACTCTCTATACTGATAGGGCTTATTTTGCATAGGCCGGCGTGCTTATTTTGCACGCCGGCGTGCTTATTTTGCATAGGCCGCCGGCGCATGCAAAGCCCCGGGACACGCGTAAGTTCCGGGGCTTCGTAAAAGGGGCGGGAGGGGGCGTGTCTGGTGGCATGTCTGATGTCAGGGGGCGGTCCGGGGCGGGTCTAGTGGCGTGGTGATGGTTCGGGGGGGGGGATTTAGGTAGGGCTGGGGGGTGGGTTAGGTAGGGGAAGGGAACGGAGGCAGGCTGCGCGGCTCGGCACGTGCAGGCTGCCGATTTTACACAACCTTTCGCGCGCTGAACCCAGGTTTTATAAGATACGCGTGGCTACGCGTGTATCTTATAAAATCCGACATACTTTTGTTTGCGCCGGTTGCGCAAACAAAAGTACACGCACGCATCCTTTTTAAGGATCTACCTCATAGTGTCCACACCGTCCCAAATATGTATGCAGTTGTCTTCCAAAAATACTTTACTAACCAAATATTCTCATGCGTATGTCACCATCATATTCAACATATTACCGACACAATTTGCTATTTAACATAACCATTTTCTTCAAGAGAAAGCAAACTTTTTCCCAGCCGCTAACAAACTGCGTTTCATTGGCGTGGGGCGTGGGGGGATGCAGCCAAACATCTCCACGTCGTCTGAAGTCACATCCCCCCACGCCAACGAAACTCAGTTTAACGGCTCTCTCACCTCTCTCTCTCTCGTTCTCTCTTTTCTTCCCCCTCCTCCCGTGGTGCTAGGCTAGGTTCTCTCTCCCCTGGCAGGCTAAAATACTGAAAACGCTATTTGCAAAAACATCGCAAAGCGTTAAAGCCATGCGATATGGCTTCGCAAATTGTGAAGCTGGCCCACTTGGCCAGAAATCCTGCCTCAACCCCTCCCCTTTTCCTAAATTGCATTGCACCATGCGTATGGTGTTTTCACATACATTAAAGGTGCTTTTTGCATGTGAAAATGCCATATAGCACTTTGATAAATGACCCCCTAAGTTTGTACCTGAGGCAATGGAGGGTAAAGTGACTTGCCCAAGGTCCCAAGGAGTAACAGTGGGATTTGAATCCTGGTCTCTTAGTTCCTAGCCTGCTGCTCTAACCTCTAAGCTACTTCTCCACAGTTCTGTAATCACTGGTTCTAAGTAATCTAGACTACTGTAATATTTTGTTGGTGGGTCTGCCAGGTACATTAAATGCACCCTATAATTGGTACAGCATGTCTCAGAAAGATTAATTGCAGGAATCAAGAATTCTGACCATTTCAGCAATATTGCAATCCCTCCATTGGTTTCCAATAAAATGGAGATCTCAATTTAGAATTTAGAAATTGTACAGAAACTTTTGTATTCAGAAAATATGCATTGAAAGTATGCATTGAAAGTGCATACTTTTCCTATCTATTTTAAAAAAACATAAGCGCAAATATTTTACTTGAAAAAAATAAGATAGGACTTGCTCACATAAAATTCTATGCATGTAAGTTGACATATTTTAAAACATGTGCATGTAATTGAAATTACCAGTTTACCAATTACTACACCAGTTCGCCCAGTCCTTCTCCAGGTCATTGAAACCCTTCCGGTTCTTCAGTCTGAACTCCATCCTAGTTCACTGAGACTTCCCACCAAGCCAATAATGCACAATAAATAAGTCTGATATCAATTATGCAATATAATTAGCAGGTTTAATACTGTGCAATTAGGATGCCAAATCTATGCATGTGCCCTTTAAAATAGCAACTTACATTCCTAACTTTGATCTGACCCAGAATGTCCCTCAACCGCCCCTTTTTTACATGTGCATATGTACACGCAAAATGTTAAGTACATGCATACATTCAACTTTTAGAAAATAGCAATTGCGCTAATACAGGATACTTATGCACATATATGCTAATTTATGTGCATATAACATTTTGTAAATTATCTCCTATTAGTTTTTGCTTTAAGTATGTTGCAAGGAGTTGGCTGCTCTTATTACTCTCAGCATAATATCTTGCTTTCTGCAATTCTAGCTTGTAGACTAGAAATTGAATTATATTTGTATTGTAACTGTTGCAACTGCAATAATAAAGAATATTTCCTATGAATATGTTGATGATCTAAATGTTTTATTTCTTGTTCTAAATGCTTTAACTCTTCTTTTTTCAATTTATTTTTCCCAGCAGCAAGATTTATAATTATGCCCCTGAAAGATGCTTTAAATGCATCCCATTTCACCACTGCTTAAACTGGACATGAATCATTGAATTCAAAATATTCATCAATTGCTTTTTCTAATATAAGTGTAAAATCTTTCACTTCTAATAGACCAGAAGGCTCATTAGAGGACGAGCAGGAGCAGTCCCTGTGGTCAGGCCAAATGGAAATGCCAGCATGGCAACACAATCCCATGCTAAAGAGAAGAGCCGTGGTCAGGCCCGATGCCAGAGAGAGTTGCCAGGGTGAACTGTGCTGGCCAAGCAGTCAGCTGGGACAGCCCCAGGGAGTCGCCACTGAACTTACCCCGAATTGGAGGAGTACAGGCGCAAATCAGCATGAGAGTAGAAGCAGTCTCGGCAACCCGGAGCAACATGAAAGGAGACTGACCAGAGCTACTGTGGTGGAGAGGCCTGCAGCAGGGAGATTCAGGGCTGTGAGAAGGAAGGGAGCCCTTGTTAAAGGGGCCATGTCCACCTTAACTAAAAATCCCATTAAAGAGTTTGAGCACTATGCTACCAGCGGAGGGGAACAAAGGGCAGTGCCCTGCTGCCTGGCTAAGCTGAAAAGGACTGCCAGGGTGAGGGTCCGCTGGCCTGGAAGCTGGTGCATGCCTGCCTGCCCAGTGAGCACCCTCTAAGTAACTGTTTGCTGCAGGTGTTTCTCTTGTGCATTAAAGTGGATACAAACAGTTTTTGTTAATGTTTCCCTGTACATAATGTTAGGATTCTACCTAAATTGTGGGAGGGCTTCTGTTTCCCTGTGTGTTTTTTTCCAGATCCAGTTATACTAGCCCTCTACAAGCAACTAGCACTTACCCATCAAGCGCCATTGAAGACGCTGAGAAGAGACCAGGGTTTGTGCTGCTGCTTCAAAGGATTTTAATCTAAAAATGTTCATCACATGTTTGCAGGTGGGAATGCTGTTAGGCACTGGGGCAGATTTTAAAAGCCCTACGCGCATAAATCCAGCCGGATTTATGCGTGCAGGGGACTTGGTGCCGGCGCGCCTATGTTGCACAGGCCGCTGGAGGGCGCAAAGCCCCGGGACGCGAGTAAGTCCTGGGGCTTTACTTGGGGGGGGCGTGCCAGGGGCGTGTTGGGGGGCGTGTTGAAAGTTACGCCTCAGGCAGGCGTAACTTTCTGAACAAAGGTGGGGGGGATTTAGTTAGGGCTCGGGGGTGATTTAGGTAGGGGAAGGGAGGGGAATGTGGGGGTGCCGGAAAAAAGTTCCCTCCGAGGCCGCTCCGATTTCGGAGCGGCCTCGGAGGGAACGGAAGCAGGCTGCTCGGCTCGGCACGTGCAGGTTGCACAATTGTGCACCCCCCTGCATGCGCCGACCCTGGATTTTATAACGCGCGCGCGGCAGCGCAGGCATATTATAAAATTGGGCATAGATTTGTTCGCGCCGGGTTGTGCGAACAAATCTACGCCTGCGCATAACTTTAAAAATCTACCCCATTGTCTTTTATCTTTATTTAAAATTTATGAATCGCATATATGTAAGCATTAAGCGATATACAAGTAGAACAATCAGAAAAGCATAAATGTCACAAAAAAACTTCACAAGCATATAACATAACAATTTGCACACTACACAGATATTGCTCCTCAGATCTTGCTCTTTATGCAATTAGAAATTTAAATAATGTAAATGGTTGAATACAGAAGTCTATTTTTCAAGCAAAATAAGAAAAAAAACATAAAAAGAAAAAAAGGTTTCAGTATATTGCTTTGTACTTTTTTCCATTAATATTTTTAATTTGAATAGATAATTGGATGCCTTGTTCCACTGCCTTTCCAATGGGTTGACATTCCATTGTTCCCTCAACCAGGGAGCCCCTGTAGGACCTAAGGGAAGGGGAAACGCTCCAATAGTGTCTCATGCAGGATGTGGTATAGTGTGTGTTGGGTTAATAAAGAAGTTGTGTTTCAGCGATGGAGGTTATATTTCCTCAACCAGGGGAATTGCAGAGGGCCATGATGTATGGGGTGATACCATCTCAGTGTCTCACCCCACGGGAAAAATGAAGATGTGGTTTGGTAATTTTATATTGTTGTATTCCTGAGGGTAGTCAGGCATGGGAGGACATTCCAGAGGGATACATTCACTACCCTGCTAGTATTGATTCCCCATGGACTGTCTGTCAGATGTGACCCCAGATGTGCCCAAGGCTGGGGATGCAGCACCAGAGGTAATGGTTAAGGGAGGTTGGTGATTATCAATCCCCTATTGTTCTCCCCCATGGAGAGCAGCAGAGATGCACGGTGTGTGTGGATACACACACCTGTCATCCACACGGTGTGTGTGGATGAAAGGTGTAACAAAAAGTGTAATTGTATAATTAATCTTCCTCTTGAGGATCAGAAGTTAATAAATGTTATGGGGTGGATTTTAAAAGCCTTTTAAAAGCCTGCACGCACAAGCCCTGGGACACGCGTATGTCCTGTGGCTTGAAAAAATGGGCGGGGAGTGGGCAGGCCAGGGGCGGGCCAGGGTAGGGGTGGGGCTGGAGCCTCCAGGCACAGCAGCATTTGCCGCTGTGCCCGGGATCGCAGGCAGGCTGGCACCGGCGCGTGAAACCTATGCCTGCCTGGAGGCAGGCGCAACTTAAAAATTAAAGATATGGGGGGGTTAGGTAGGGCTGGGGGGCGGGTTAGGTAGGGGAAGGGAGGGGAAGGTGGTGGGCAGAAGGAAAGTTCCCTCCGAGGCCGCTCCGATTTCATAGCGGCCTCTGAGGAAACGGAGGAAGGCTGCACGGCTCGGCGCGCGCAAGTTGCACAATTGTGCACCCTCTTGCGCACGCCGACGCTGGATTTTATAACATGTTATAAAATCGGGCGTAGATTTCTGCGCACCGGGTTGCACGCACAATCTGGCCCTATAGGTTTTTTGTGACATATACACACGTCTTTTGCAAAAATGTTTCTTGATTTCTATGCTAGCCATAGTAATTGCCCTTGGTTGGGATATTTTGATATCTATTGTTTATTTTAAATGTTAATGTATGAAAACGTATAGTGATAGGTGTGTTAAGAAAAATTATTTGCCACAACGTCCTGGCTTAATTAATTTTCTTTTTGTTCTCAGGGGGGAGTGTTATGAGGGCTTTGACTGTCACTAATATAATCTCCAATCATTTTCCATTTTTAGGTATTAGGAGTAGGGGCTGCATTTTCAAATTCTCCCCTTGCCAAAACCCCCACCTTTTGGAGGGATAGGCTTCTTGGAGTATATAACCCCTTGGAGCATGCTCAGCTCTTTAGAAGGTTAGGGGTGGGTTAGGAGCTGGAGAGAGGGAAGGTGACTGGGAAAGACCTAGCCAACTGAAGAAAGAGTTTGGAGCTAGAGATTCCCAAGAAAGCATTTGGGAAATACAGAACGGCAATGAAGAAGATTTTTTTGGATTAGCATTGATCAGTCCAGAGTGAAGGGCACCTCCCCTTCCCCCGGTCTCCCCAAAGGCTGTATCAAGAGATCTTTTGCCCAAGTGATCAGAGAAAGCAAAGAAAAAGACAAATGTGTGAGCTTTTGGACTTTTTGCCCAGGCTGCAAAAGTATGGCTTGGATGAAGAGAAGCTGATAGATGTGAAGAGAAGCATAAAAAGTTTTTGGATTATAGTTTTTGGAGTTTTGAAATGTTGGGATTTTTGAGAGTGAGTTGTGGGACTTAGGGATATTTTTGCTATGGATAATGGTACAAAAGCGATGGACAAGAATACTAGGGGTGTGCATTCGGATTGACCGCATTAGTAAAACGCAACTCATATTTTTTTTTTACTTAAAAAATTGATTCGACATAAACGATCGGATTTCCCACATATCGAACATAGATATGTTCGATATGTGGGAAATCGCGATTGTTGAGCCAAAATAAAAATATAAACCCCCTCACCCTCCTTAATCCCCCCCCCCCCGACTTACCACAACTCCCTGGTGATGGAGCGAGGAGTGAGGACGCCATTTCTGCAATCCTTGGCGAGAAGCATGTGACGTCGGCGGCACGTCGAGTGACGCCGGCGTCACGTGATTCCCGGCTCGTTCGCGCCGGACGGCTCGTTCGGCCCAAAAAGAACTTTTGGCCAGCTTGGGGGGGTCAGGAGGCCCCCCCAAGCTGGCCAAAAGTTCTTTTTGGGCCGAACGAGCCATCCGGCGCGAACGAGCCGGGAATCACGTGACGCCGACGTCACGTGATTCCCGGCAAGTTCGCGCCGGACGGCTCGTTCGGCCCAAAAAGAACTTTTGGCCAGCGTGGGGGGACCCCCTCAAGCTGGCCAAAAGTTCTTTTTGGGCCGAACGAGCCGTCCGGCGCGAACTTGCCGGGAATCACGTGACGTCGCGTCTGAGTGACGCGGCGCCACGTGATTCCCGGCGAGTTCGCGCCGGACGGCTCGTTCGGCCCAAAAAGAACTTTTGGCCAGCTTGGGGGGGTCAGGAGGCCCCCCCAAGCTGGCCAAAAGTTCTTTTTGGGCCGAACGAGCCGTCCGGTGCGAACGAGCCGGGAATCACGTGACGCCGCGTCACTCGACGTGCCACCGACGTCACATGCTTCTCGCCAAGGATTGCAGAAATGACGTCCTCACTCCTCGCTCGATCACCAGGGAGTTGTGGTAAGTCTGGGGGGGGGATTAAGGAGGGTGAGGGGGTTTACATTTTTTTTTTGCACATATGTACATATACCCAACTCATTGGATTTTTTTTATGTCCATATTGGCCGCAAGTGGGACCCCCTTTCGGACATAAAAAATATGAACATAAAATTTTGCTCTGCACATCCCTAAAGAATACCATATTTTTCCATTGTGGTGATTTGTTCTTGCTTGTTCTGATTCTTGAAATTCTGGCTCTGATACGTTTTTTAATAAGTTGCAGTAAAGATTTTAATTTGAACACCAACTTGGACTCCTGTTCGTTTTTCCTGACCCCAGTGCAGTAACTGAGGGAAGGGACACTGGTGTGAGTTTTAGTTTTTTTCTCTTTTTATTGCTTTTTGCTTCTCAATTCTTATTTTGGATGGTGTGGCATCTTCCAGAGAAATGACAAGCTGTGAGTTGGTGACCGCGCCAGAGGCCCTAAAGTTTAACTTCTCCCCACCCCTTGCCCCATTTGGACTTGGACCCAGACCTGTGGCACTCCTGGATGGTGTTCACAGCACAAGACAAGAGCCAGCTACATTTATAACAGAAGCACATCCCTAAAGTCTGCCTTTTGTAGCATCAAGCTTTTTATCAGTTGAAAGTGGAATGCCAATGTGATCACAGTTTCATTCTCTGCAATTCTGTAAGGGTCATGATCCCAGTGATTTTCTGATACAGTGCTGTTACTGCATTTATACAGTTTCCAGTGAATGATCTGTACTAACTTATTGTGCCTTCAGGCACCTGATATCAGCACACTGCCCCCAGCAACAAGCTGTGTGTTTCCAGTTCAGTGCTACACAACCTGCATTTGTCCATTTAACAGTAAATGATCTTGTTCATAGGGCACTTTTCTGTGCTGTAATTAAGAATGTCTCATCTTTTGGTTGAAACTCACCTCCTTTTAGCCATTCCTGTGTCTGGTTTTGATCTGCATTTGATTATTAAATATTTCTATATTTTCTGCAATATATTTGTGCATTTGCTACCTGTTTTTCCTTGTTTGTTTGTTGGTCCAATTCTTTAAATAGTTTTTAAATCTTATTTTTCAAATTCTGTTGCTTCTGTCCCCATATATGTTAATGAATTCTCACCCATTCTTCTATTCTTCAGAACACTTGTCCAAGTTTGAGGATGGAGATTGTGACTGATTACTTATGTTCTTCAGCTCCTCTCTGGAGAACCAGGCCTCCCTAGTGACAAGCTCTACTCAGAGCCTTGGTCGAAAGTCATATTTCACACTACTTAACCTCCGCAGCAGGGGTGCTTAAACCAGATCATTCATTCCTATAAGTATGTTAAACTTTGGTGACTATTTCCTGAGAATTCCTTACTTTTCTCTCCCTTAAATTGTCATAAAGGGAAATCTTCCTGCAACAGAAGTAGAATCACTATGATAAGCCAGTATATAATATTAGGAATATTTCCTCCAGAAGCATTTCTGACTATAAGCTATAAAGTATGGTCTCTTATAAATTTGGTTAACATTCTGTTATATTGCTTATGATATAAATCTAGCAGAAACATACCAATTTAAAAAAAATGGTAACAGCTATTAAAATTCTTTAGAACTGACAAAGTACATTTTATTTAATATACGATTGCTTTCCCTTCCTCAAGCATATAGCAGGAGATTATTGCTGTTCTTTGCTGCCAGAAAGCTAAAACAGAATTGGACCCTTCTAGTTTTTCATACTGTATTAACCTGTACTGACATGGCAAAGTGAATTGCATGCCAGTTAAAGCCTAAGTATTTTCCCAGAGGCAAAAGGCTCTGATGTTTTTGGTTTTTTTTCACAGTATTTTTTGATTACTGGCTGTTAGACCTTGTAGCAAGGTTGCAAGGGTTGTAGAAATGGCTACATATTGACTGAACAGTCAGCTTGCAATGGGAAAACTTTTATTCTTGTGATTTTGAACTTTTTATTGGAAATGTAATTTTAAAAAACAACAACAAAAACATGAGCTTAACTTTATTTTACAGATAAAGGAAAATGATGATATATTTCCTATATCATGGGTAGGTTATTCCATCCCTCAAAGCTGCACATATCAGATTTTGAGATTATCTAAATTGAACATTCATAAATTATATTTGTATTAACTTTGTCTAAGAGCCCCCATTAATCTACTTGTTGTGGTGATCCTGAAAACCAGACCTTTGTGCAACCCTCATGAACCGGAGTTGCCTAATGCTACTTCTGTCTCTTTATTTATTTATTGTTTATGAATGTAACAAATATTTGCAAAAAATACATATCTTATTGAAATCAGAGATACACAAAAATCAGACAATGTAGCTCAATGGAAATTAAACATCTCTATTAATCAAAGTCCTCAACATGGGATCCAATGTCACAACCTCAGGTATAAAAAAACAAAAGAAATGCTGTACGGAGAATGATACATTGCACTTTACGGACCTAGGGCCTCATTTTCCAATATCGCAGTGGTAACACATGATAACGCATGAGGGGGCGTGTCCCATGCAAATAAGGCATTTTTCATGCAGCGGGGAAACATCGCATGACGCGATGTTTTCGCCATTTGCGGAAATGGATCCGCAAACCACGAAAACATTGTGCACCGCGATAAAACAACCAATGAACCTTCACAGTACACGAAAGTGTCCAAACAGCCTATTTCCACTCCTAGGTGCTGCAAGCAACATGTTATATGTGAGAGAGAGAGAGAGAGAGAGAGAGAGACTTGCTTGCTATCATGCCTATGCCCTAGACAGGTATTTGTAGCCCTATGGGAGGGCCACCTAGTAACTCGAGGTGGGGATTAGGTATGAGCGTAGGGGGTTGGGGACCAGTTTCACATTCAACATGAGACGTACGGAAAGAACAGTGGTCTCTAGTGAAGATTTGCTGGCCGTCGGAGTGAGGAAACTCACTCCAAGAAGAGATTTGGGCAACATTCTCTCCACCTAGCTTGATGGACACTCTACCTGGGCAACAACAAGCTAGGTGGAGAGAATGTTGCCCAAATCTCTTCTTGGAGTGAGTTTCCTCACTCCGACGGCCAGCAAATCTTCACTAGAGACCACTGTTCTTTCCGTACATCTCATGTTGAATGTGAAACTGGTCCCCAACCCCCCCATTTCTAAACGGTGGGGAAAGTACATCTTTAATCTCCACTCCTTATCCGCCTCTAAAGGAAAAGAGACAATCAAAGTCGCAAGGGTGATCAAATCCTTTTGGGTGGTTTCAAGTATTTCTTGAGATTTAGACGAGACGACACAGTAGGTGTTAGAACTTGCATTCCTTTTTGTTCTTTAGAATCTTCTTTCTTAAACTGAGGGATATAATATACTCTGGATGTTAATGGTAATGTCTGTTCTGAGACTTTTAAAATTTCAAACATATATTTCTTCCACATATCCTTTGAAGGGTTAATGGATCCCTAGGAAAATTTATGAAGTGTAGATTTTTCCCCTTCATTGAGTTTTCCAGGTTTTCCAACCTTCTAGCCAACGTCTGATTCTCCTTGATCAACAATGCCTGAGAAGACAGTTTATTCTTTAAATCCTGCTGTAATACTTCAATGGTGTTCTTATAAGATGAAATATCTCTCTCCATATTTCCTACACGAATATCCATATTCCCCAAGTAAGTATAAATGGGAGCCATTTGTTTAAGAATATTAGAATTAAGAGTTTGAATAGCCTCCCATATTGAGTCAAGGGAGATCACTGAAGGTCTTACCAGGTCTGTTTTAATAAATTCAGGTACTGCCAACTCTGTTCCAGCTGCTGACTGAAATTCAGTACTTCTAGGCCATTCCCTGGTGGGCGATGTTAAGCGGGGGCCTTCGGAGGTCAGAACCAACAATCTTGCCTCCTGTCACCCGCTGAAGTCCAACTAGTAGCTAGTGCTGTGGACACACGGGTTTTATCATTAGGCCTCCCTTCTGCAGGGTTCGCCGGGGCAGTCCATTCTTCTGGGGATAGAGTGGTATGAAGCTCAGGGATGGCGTCAGATAAACCTTCCTCCCGATCACCTCCCAGTGAGACCGCACCCGGTTCCTCAATTCTCCACTGCACGTGAGAGTCCATTGGGCCAATTTTGGAAACAGAATGCATTGGCTGGGTTTCACGCTTTTTAGCCCGCTGCTTTCTCACTGACAGGCCGATACAGTACAGTGCGCTCTGGCAGAGCGCACTGTTAACCCGTGATTGGACGCGCGTTTTGGACGCGCTAGCTTTACCCCTTATTCAGTAAGGGGTAATAGCGCTTCAAAAACACGCGTCCAACCCACCCCCCCCCTCCGAACCTAATAGCGCCCGCAACATGCAAATACATGTTGATGGCCCTATTAGGTATTCCCGCGTGATTCTGAAAGCAAAATGTGCAGCCAATGTCCTGTCACAGTTTAATTTACAGAGCAGGCCATTGTCTAAGCGTGTATCTTACCGCGATTGTTACGTTCGTTTCTCTTGTTAGTACCTTGTTATGTTAAACTAATATCTTTCACTCTTAACTCTCCCGTACTGTAAATCCCTGTTCATTGTAAATTTATCTTCTATTTAATTGGTTACCCCTGGTTACGCTGTAAACCGGTACAATAAGACCTTCGTCTTGAGCATCGGTATATCAAAAGAATTTACATAAATAAACAAACAAATAAATAAATAAATTTTACTTTCAGAAATTAGCGCCTATCCAAAGGTAGGCGCTAATTTCTGCCGGCATGGGAAAGTGCACAGAAAAGCAGTAAAAACTGCTTTTCTGTGCACCCTCCGACTTAATATCATGGCGATATTAAGTCGGAGGTTACGAAAGTTAAAAAAAAGTTTAAAAAAATGTTTAAATGGGCTTGCGGTGTTATGCTCAGGCTTGTGAACCCTTGGCCGACGAGAGGGAGGTATATGGTAGGGGTGTGCATTCGGATTGACCGCATTAGTAAAACGCAACTCATATTTTTTTTTAACTTAAAAAATTGATTCGACATAAACGATCGGATTTCCCACATATCGAACATAGATATGTTCGATATGTGGGAAATCGCGATTGTTGAGCCAAAATAA
The DNA here is from genome assembly GCF_901001135.1 of Rhinatrema bivittatum. Lineage (NCBI taxonomy): Eukaryota > Metazoa > Chordata > Amphibia > Gymnophiona > Rhinatrematidae > Rhinatrema > Rhinatrema bivittatum. Next base: position 32,922 of record NW_021821159.1, on the reverse strand, counting down.
AAATATAAACCCCCTCACCCTCCTTAATCCCCCCCCCCCTACTTACCACAACTCCCTGGTGATGGAGGGAGGAGTGAGGACGCCATTTCTGCAATCCTTGGCGAGAAGCATGTGACGTCGGCGGCACGTCGAGTGACGCGGCGTCACGTGATTCCCGGCGAGTTCGCGCCGGACGGCTCGTTCGGCCCAAAAAGAACTTTTGGCCAGCTTGGGGGTCCTCCTGACCCCCCCAAGCTGGCCAAAAGTTCTTTTTGGGCCGAAGGAGCCGTCCGGCGCGAACTTGCCGGGAATCACGTGACGCCGCGTCACTCGACGTGCCGCCGACGTCACATGCTTCTCGCCAAGGATTGCAGAAATGACGTCCTCACTCCTCGCTCGATCACCAGGGAGTTGTGGTAAGTCTGGGGGGGGATTAAGGAGGGTGAGGGGGTTTAAATTTTTTTTTTGCACATATGTACATATACCCAACTCATTGGATTTTTTTTATGTCCATATTGGCCGCAAGTGGGACCCCCTTTCGGACATAAGAAATATGAACATAAAATTTTGCTCTGCACATACCTGGTATATGGTAGGAGCACTGGATGGCCGGCGCCATCTTTAAAGATGGCGGTGGCCATCTTTACGACGGCGGCGGCCATCTTTAAAGATGGCGCCGGCCAGCCAGTACTCCTACCATGTGACAGGAACCGGCCAATGGCACGGATACCTGTCACATGGTAAGGGCAAAGGGCCATCGGCGCCATCTTTATGAGTGGCAGCTGACGGCCCGAGAACGGGAGATTGCTCCTGGGACCACCACTAGACTACCAGGGCCATCTTTAAAGATGGCGGCGCCCATCTTTACGATGGCGACGGCCATCTTTAAAGATGGCCGTCGCCAATGGCAATGGATACCCTGTCACATGGTAAGGGCAAAGGGCCATCAGCACCATCTTTATGAGTGGCAGCCGACGGCCCGAGAACAGGAGATCGCTCCCGGGACCACCACTAGACCACCAGGTAATTTTAATTTTAAAATGTTTTGGGGGGCTCGGGAGGGTGGGGGAAGCTAAGAGGACATTTTTAAAGGGTCGGGTGGATTGTTTTTTTTATCGGTTGTTTTTTTTATTGGGCCATCGGCGCCATTTTTGAGTGGCAGCCAAAATGGCGCCGATGGCCCGAGAGCGGGAGATCGGTCCCCGTGCCATTGGACCACCAGGTACTCGTAAAATGTTTTGGGGGGGGTTCGGGAGGGTGGAGGAAGGTAAGGGATTAGTTTTATAGGGTCGGGGTGGGTTTAGGGGTTGTTTTGGTGTGTCGGTTTTCCCACCCTCCCCCTCCCCTGATTTATGATTTTTCATGATAAATTCGGAGAATTTCTATTGTATCGCGACTCTTAACGATTTTTGACGATTTAAAAAATATCTGACGATTTTTTTAAATCATCAAAAAACGATTCACATCCCTAGATACTACCATAAGAAGCTTGCTAGGCAGACTGGATGGACTATTTGGTCATATTTTCTGCTGTCATTACTATGCTATTACTATGGCCTAGACTCATCATTTTGCTATAATTTTTCCATGAATAGCACCTGTGATTAAAAAAAAAAAGGGGGGGGCGCGCATGGTTAGGGAATTTTTGAGGTTTGCGCCATTCCCTGGTGGGCCGTACGGCAACATGATTCAACTGCAGGAGGTCGTTCCGGACCCCCGCTGGACTTTTGGCAAGTCTTGTGGGGGTCAGGAGGCCCCCCAAGCTGGCCAAAAGTCCCTGGGGGTCCAGCGGGGGTCCGGGAGCGATCTCCTACGCTCCTGCCGCGAATCGTTTTTCCCTACGGAAAATGGCGCCGGCCATACGCGTGCAGGAAGTCATTCCTGGACCCCTGCTGGACTTTTGGCAAGTCTTGTGGGGGTCAGGAGGCCCCCCCAAGCTGGCCAAAAGTCCCTGGGGGTCCAGCGGGGGTCCGGGAGCAATCTCCTACGGTCCTGCCGTCGGGGGACAAAAAAAAACAAAATGGCGCCGGCGCTACCTTTGCCCTGTCATATGACAGGTCAAGGTAGCGCCGGCACCATTTCTACAACGCACCGGAGGTCCGAGAGTAAAAGATCACACCGGGACCCTTCCTCTGGACCCCAGGTAATTTAAGGCATTTGGGGGGGTTCGGGAGGGTGGGGGATTTATTTTAAAGGGTCGGGGTGGGTTTTAGGGTTGTTTTAGTGTGCCGGTTTTCCCGCCCTCCCCCTTCCCCTCCCCCCCACTGGACCCCAGGTAATTTAAGGCATTTTGGGGGGGTTCGGGAGGGTGGGGGATTTATTTTAAAGGGTCGGGGTGGGTTTTAGGGATGTTTTAGTGTGCCGGTTTTCGATTTACACGATTTACACGATATTTAAAAAACCCAAACTGCGACGATCCGATTCCCTCCCCCTCCCAGCCGAAATCGATCGTTAAGACGATCGATCACACGATTCACATCTCTAATAAAGTTCTATAATCAGAATAATTTAACGGCCCTGCAGATCCGCTATTTCCTTGCTAATTTTAATAAGAAGCCACTTATGAATAAGAATGGCGACTCCTGCGGACTTGGAGGACGCTGAGGCTGACCGTACCTCCCCCACCCAATCCCGACGTAGTTTAACATGTTTAGTGGCGGAGAGATGTATCTCTTGCAAGTAAGCAACCTGCGTAGATTTTTTCTTCAATAAAGTCAGTACCTTAGAGCACTTCATGGGTGAATGTATCCCACATACATTCCAAGAAACAAAGCGCGTGGGATTACTCATAACCTATATGAAAAATATGGAAATAGCAGTGTATTTTACTAGACATCCCTGGTGGCAGCCCTCCCAGCTGAGGCTCCCACCAACGCTGCCTCATCCAAAGGAGTCGTGGAATCAGAGATAGAATTAGCATTAAATCTTCCTCCTTCACCTGCAAGAACTGAGTCAACTACCTCTCCCAACCTCCATGACCCCCTACCCTCCTGAATGCCCCCCCAATACCCTACCATTCAAACCCCTGTCTCGCCAGATCCCACCCCCTCCCACCACCCCCAGTCAGGTTGACTTCCCCTCTCCTAACACCACTCCTTCCCGTCTCTCAAAACTTCCATAAAGGAAGTGCGGCGTTCACGTTTAGATGTGCCCAGGTCCAAGCCCCAAACCTCCACGATATCAAAAGAGAGGATTTTATATCTTTATGCACTAAGGGTGAATAAAAGGACCTCAAAAAGGTTCACCCCTATACCTTAAGAATCCCCCCTTCCTCATACCCTCTCTGAAGAAGGAGAGGTGCTATAAGCAGATATGAAGGCCCCGAGCTGTCTTGCCCAGATGATCATAAAAGTAGTGCCCCATACAAAAAAACAAAACAAAAGAAAAGTTATGGAAAGTCTCCGTAAACAAGCCCCTAAGAACAATCCTAGGATTAACAGACAAAAGAATTCTTCTCAATGTCCATGAAGCATCGTTCCAGCCTACATTCCAGAGTGGGGGCTGCAAAAAAAAAATTAAACGGGTCCCGAGTCTGCAGTCTGGTCTGTCACAACCCCAAGACTCGAGCCAACTGAGGCAGCCAATGTAATCAGACCTCAGACAAACCAGACAGCCATAAGAACGCCAAATAAACCAAGGCGCAATGGTGGCTTAACAAAGAGAAGGTCCCAGTTAAATAACAAACAAACAATCAGTTCTGGACTGTAAGCCCTTAGTTCCAACAAAAAAAAAAAATTGTACTCAATGGCCCACGGTAATGTCCATCTGACTGCCCACTCCACAGGGCAATTGGTAAGAAGCTGAGGAGCCTTGCCCCCCTCAGCCACCAGAAATCAGCCAACGTAGACTCTCAGGTGCCCCACCACCAAGCAAAGGAGCCCATGTCACTGAGCCAAGGTGTCCAGAAAAGCTTTTGTCAGGTCCGGCAGGGTTTCTGTCAGCTTGCCAAACTCATAGGTGAGCAGGGAATATCAGCACAAATGTAATTCCCCTGTTGTGCAGAGAAGAGCAAATGGGTGAAAAACTCCAATGTGCCTCAGACACTGACGGTGAGAAATCTTGAAAGATACAGATCATATGGTTCTGGTACAGCAAGTCAGATCTGGACCGTGAAGCCCTCCTCCAGATCTCAGCCTTATGAGCCGAGTTGAGAATCTTAGTGATAACGAGCCGTGAGTGCCTCGAGGTGCTTCACTCCTAGCCGGTGTGCTTGTTCCACCACCAGCTTTCCTTGTAAGTGTGGTAGCGACAGCGCCTCCGGGAGCCATGCCTCTAGAATGGAGCACAAGGATATCTCCTCCACACTCTCCGGGAAACCTAGAAATCTTAAATTGTCCCGTCTGGCCCTATTTTCGAGGTCCTCTACCTTGGTCTGCAGGGCCTGTACAGTTTTATCGTGGGCAGCCATTTTAAGATCCCGGATTGCCGCAGCATCTTCTAACCCTGAAATCCGCATTTCAGCTGCTCTAGGCATGGGGAAAATGCAGTGATCAACTCCCGAAACTCCCCCAGTTGTGCCGTGATCTCGGACCATTTCTCGTCAAGGGCCTCCCGAATCACGTTTTTAATGTCGGCAATGGTAAGCGGCGGCGAGGGGGAGAGGGACTCACTGTATGCAGCGGCCGCCACTTTTTGCTCCAGAGCCCGCGGTTTGTCTTTCTCCTTCTTGCTATTCTTGGTGGTCATCGGGAGGGTTGGCTTGCCCCAAAAACGGACAATGGGCATATGTCCTGTCCCCAAACCATCTTTCAGCGATTTTCCTGGGCTTGGCGCATGAAAATTACTCGCGATGTGTGAGGTGGGCCTGGAGCCAGGAAGAAGCACATCTTCCTAGCTTACCACATCACATGACTACCCTTCACAACTTTAAAGAAAAAAAAATATTTTTTTTTCAGACTTGCAAAAATGAGAAAATGATAAACCTAAACAAATAAATTAAAATAAAGAAATGAATTTTAAAAATCTCACTAGCAAAACTTTTGATGTGTGGCTAAGGAGAAAGAACAAAAACACTTCCTTTCTTATGAATGGCTCCATGGGAATGCCTGCACACACTCAGAAAATTCTTCTCGGTTTTCTAAGCTCTGAGAGAACTTTTCTCTTGGTGCTGTCAGATAATGTTGCCTATTTATATGGTTGATGATAGTCCTGCTTGTCCACAGAGAATGCTCCTTACTATGCATTAATGCAGCTTAGTAAATAAGCCCCTTGGTGAGCTTCTGGAATTATTGAGAAAATCAGCATTCCTCCAGCTCCTAGTCAGGGCTTTATGAATCATGCACTGAACCAGCTGGAATAAACTGATGTGATTGGCAAAGTTACAAAACTTATAACTTGGGTGAATAGTCTTGTAATAACAGAGTAGAGAATTGAATCATTCAGGGTACATATGGACCTGAGAGACCTAAATAAAACTTTCAACTGATATCTCTGAATTCTAATGCACAACAATATTTAGAATACATTTGTAAGAGAAAAAAAGATCTTTACAATTCTAAATGAAAAAGATGGGTAGTGGCAGATCAAACTGGATGAAGAGTCTGAAGGTATGTGTACATTCAACACCCTATGGAGAAGATAGCAATTTCACAGACTTCCTTTTGGCATACGATCAGCAAGTTAAATATTCCAGAAGAAAAACAATGAACAGTTTGTCATAGAAAGTGTCTCGCTGATAGCTGATGAAATGCTGATAGCAGCAGCCAACAAGGAAAAGCAAAAATTGTGAAATTTAGCAGTGACTAAATATGGTATCTAGCGTGAGACGTTCAGTACATTGGCCAAAACAGTTCTGAGAATAGTGTGTGAACAGATGAAGCAAAGGTAGAGGTCATAAAACAAATGCCTTCTTCAAATGGCAAGAAAGCATTGCAAATGCTATTAAGAATGACTATATAACTGGGACTGTATTTCAAAGATGAATTAACCCTCACTGCACAGTGGCAGTGTGAACAAGAATCAGTCTTACATAAACTGAAAGAAGCTATTTCCACCAGTTAAATGTTATGATCCAAATAAGGAAATAAAAATTCAGACAAATGCATGCAAAAATGGATTAGATTCTAGCTTATTAAGAGAACAGAACAACAGCCTATGCATCAATGTTATTGTCTCTGGCAAAAACTGAGCAGCACAGACTGAGAAAAAACCTACCAATGATAGTATTTGTTCTGCAAATATTTCATCAATATTTTTATGGAAGATTGGTTAAAGTTCTCTTAGATCACAAACCATTACAATACATACCTAACAAGCCAACAGGAAGATAGTATATTACATTTACATGCATAACTCCTTTGAAAATGTAACTGGTAATGTACTGCTATGTTAATTATATCCTTTTGCATGCACGTTTTGTATAAGGTGGTTTAAAAATGATCTTTCTTTTTAAACTATTACACTTTAAATATTGTTTTTTTTTTAGTTTATAGTGTGTGAATAGTTGAAACAAAAAAGGAAGCATTTTTTTTTTGGAAAAGATGTATATGAGATTTTGTACAATAAATTTTGAAATATTTATTTATTATTTTGTTATATCGACTTTCATGATAAGAATCACATCAACCCGGTTTACAATTAACAATGTGAATAAGGTAGAGAGTAACATAGTAAACAATATTCAAAATTCAAACACAGTAAACAATAGTATGGAAGTGAGAAAGTTACAATAAAACAGGGAGAATTAACTTGGATCTGGAAAGGGGGCGATAACTGAACAGTAGAATCTTTACAATGCAGCCAATTGCATCAAATAATATAGTTGTATAGCAAAAATGAATCTATGTGATATAGTTGTGTGGCATGATAATGTGGTGCTGGGTATGAGTGGGAAGTTGGTGGTTTTTTATTTCAATCCAATTTTTGAATACGAGTAAGTGCTGTTGGTTGGAGGTTTTAATCCAGGCCTTGGGAATGCTTTTTTAAAAAGCCAAGTTTTCAGTCTTTTCCTAAATGTTAGTGTGCAGGGTTCTTGTCTCAAATCGGGAGGGATAGAGTTCCATAGAGGTGGACCTGCTGAGGAGAAAGCTCTGAGACTGAGAGATTTATGTTGGTAAGTTTTGGCATGTGGTACCTGAAGTGATTCTTTGTAGGATTCCCTGATGGGTCTGGTGGATGTGTGTTTTTTAAAGGGGATTTGTAGGTCGAGCTGCGTGTGTTGGTGGATGTTCTTATAGATGGTAGTGATGGATTCATACATGATTCTGTAGTGAATCGGTAACCAATGAAGGTCTTTGAGGATTGGGGAGATATGGTTGATTTTCCTGGAGTTTGTAAGGATTCTGGCTGCTGTGTTCTGCACCATTTGTAGGGGCTTGATATATGAAGTTGGGAGGCCTAGTAGTAATGAGTTGCAATAATCTAGTTTGGAGAACATTATTGCTTGCAGGATTGTTCTAAAGTCCTGAGCGTGGAAAAGCGGCTTTATTCTTTTCAGAATATGCAATTTGTGGAAGCAATCTTTGGTGGTTTGGTTAATGAATGGTTTGAGGTTTAGACAGTTGTCTAAGATGGCTCCTAGGTCTTTTACGTGAGTGGTTTGAAGGAGGGCTGGTGGCTTTGAGTGTGTGTTGTTGTTTTCTGGTGATATAAGCAGGTATTCCGTTTTCGAAGCATTGAGTACAAGGTTTAGGCTGGTAAGGAGGTGTTTGATTTCTAATAGGCAACTATCCCAATATTCCATAGTTTTCGTGATGGATTCTTTTATAGGGATCAGAATCTGAACGTCGTCTGCAAAGAGAAAGTGTTTCAGGCTTAGTTTTGTGAGCAGTTGACAGAGTAGGAGCAGGTAGACATTAAAAAGCGTGGGTGAAAGCGATGAATCTTGCGGCACCCCTTGGGTGGAAGGGTGATATTGGGATTCTGTATTATGAATTTTGACCCTATATCCTCTGTTCTCCAGGAAGGTTTTAAACCAAGTTAGTGTAGCACCTGTCACTCCTATGTTTGCCAGCTGTTTTAGAAGGAGGTAGTGGTTGACGGTATCAAAGGCCGCCGAGAAGTCAAGGAGGATTAATAAAAATGCTTGGCCTTTATCGATTCCGGAGAGGAGGAAGTCCGTGAGTGAGAGGAGTAGCGTTTCGGTGCTATCCAAGTAGTTGGATAGTTGTGTGTTCACCAATCTTTCCATAACTTTAGCTATAAATGGGAGGTTGGAAATAGGGCGGAAGTTGTTAGGATCACAGGCATTTAGGTTCGTTTTTTTTAGAAGGGGTTTGATTGAGGCTGTTTTTAGGTCATCTGGGTAGATGCCCTGGGACAGGGAACAGTTTATGATTTCGGCTAAGGTTTTTGATATAATATCAGGGATAAGAAGAAGCATTTTGGAAGGGATTTGATCAAAAGGGTGTGATGAAGGTTTCATTTTCTTCAGCACCGATTGTATCTCTGTGATGGTGATGGGTTCGAATGTGTTGAGCTGAATGTCTTTATTAGGAAGAAGATATGTGTTCTCGGGTGAGCTAGTGTTTGGTGTCAGCTGATTGAGGAGGTCAGAGATTTTTTTGCTGAAATGTAAAACCAGTTCGTCTGCTTTAGTCTGGGATAGTTCGGTTGGGATATCTGGAGTGATAGCTTTAGTGAGACTGGAAATGAAGGCGAATAGAGTTTTTGAGTCGAAGATGAGGTGGTGAATCTTGAGGGCATAATAGTCTCTTTTGGTTTTCAGTGTAGTGCTCTTGTATAGGTGGAGTGCGCATTTGTAATCCAAAAGTGAGGCCGGTGAAGGGGCTTTGCGCCATTTTCTTTCTTTCTGCTGAAGTAGATGTTTGAGATTTCGCAGATCATCATTAAACCAGGGATGTCTTTTGGATGCATTTAGCATTTGTTTTTTAGTTGTCAGAGGGCAAAGAGTGTTTGCTACTGATTTTGTTATTTTGGACCAGGATTGGAGGGCAGAGTTGGGTGTAGAAACATCAATGTGTGAGAGATCTGGGGCTAGAAGCTTGCTGAGGTGTTCCGAGTTGCAAGGTTTCTTGTAGAGGAAAGAAGGTCTTGAGTCGAGATTGGAGTCTGGTCGTGACAGAGAAAAGCTAGTGGAGATTAGAGAGTGGTCTGACCATGGGACTTGTTTACAATCTGGTTGTTTAGTTTGAGAAATACCGGAGTTTGTAAAGAAGAGATCCAGCGTATGACCTGTTTTGTGAGTGGGTTTGTTGATTTGTTGTTTGAAACCCATCGCTGACATTGCGGTGAGGAAGGCTTCACAGTTTGTTGAGAGGGGGACTTTGTCAACATGTAAGTTGAAGTCACCCAAGATTATAGCAGGGGAGTCAAGGTTTAGGTGCAAAGCTATAATTTCGAGAATAGGAGAGGCGTCGGACTCTAGTAGGCCTGGAGGGGCGTAGACTAGAAGGATTTGGAGATATTCTGATTTGAACAATCCTAATTCTAGTTTGGTAGCTGTGTTGATAGTGTAGTGTGTGAATCTCAGGGATTTTTTGGCAGCTAAGAAGATACCCCCTCCTCTTTTTTTTTGTCTTGGAATAGAGAAAAATTCGTAAGTCTGTGTTGGTAGTTGGTTAATGAGGGCGATGTCAGAAGATTTGAGCCATGTTTCTGTTATGGCGCAAAAGTCTGGGGTTGTGTCCTGCAGTAGGTCGTTGAGTATTAGTGTTTTGTTGGTAAGCGATTGGGAGTTGAATAGGATGATGGTGAATAGGGTGAGACCTAGAAACTGTGTGGTGGGGGAAATCATGATTGGGATGAGGGATTTGTAGATGCGTGGGCGGTTGAGCATTGTTGGTTATGTGAAAGCTTGTTGTAGATACCAAGAAACTGGCAGCTGAGTATGGTAGGGAGGATGTGAGGCTGGTAGGATGTGAGGCTAGGCTGAGTTTGATATACTGGGGATTTGAGATCTTGGCCTTGAATCTAGCGTCGCAGTGCTGCTTATCGGTGCGGTTTTAATTGCTTGATGTTGGGTCTGCAGAAGAGGGAGGATCTGCGGGCTGCTAGGGGTTAAAGAGCCGCCTGTCTTCTTGTGATTGGTTGCCTTATAGCCTTTGGATGGTTGGCTGGGTTACGTGAGGGGGCGGGCTAAGCTGTGTGATTGGATGGGTCCTCTCCGCTAGCGGAACTAAACTTGGTCGCTGGTTTGGGGCAGTTCCGTCTGGGTAAGGATGAAGCCCAAAAAAGAGGCGAGATGAGAGAGGTAAATAAAGGAGGAGAAAAGGTGAAAAAGGCCTTACCCCGGTGGGACGCTGGCGCCGTTTGCGCAGGCCTGGATTGAGTGTCGCGGTCGTAGCTGCCTCGTGGTGGGTTGGTGCAGACGTGTTCTGTTGCGGTTGGATTGGGATTTTGAGGTTGTTGCCGCTGTCTTGTGATGAGCGAAGTAGATGAGAAAGTGTGGAGTAAATTCAGCTAAGTTCCTCGGTGCTGCTCGAAGGGGCCGCTCGAAGGGGCGCACAAAGGGGCGGGCCCCTTTGTCGCGCTCCTTCGGCGCACGGTGCCGGTGGGTCCGAAGAATTTAAAGAGCCTCTGGGCCCTTCCTGATAGGTTGCTGGGGAAGCCGCTTCTGATTGGCTGTTCCCCAGTAGCTGGATGGAGGGCGGGACTCCCGGTCAGAGGAAGGATGGTGGCTGGACGGCGCTGTGGGCCACGCAGTCGGGCGCAGACCCACCGAGGGCAAGGGTGATTTTTATGGCCTTACCCCGATGGGTCTGTGGCGCCGATCGCGCAGGCCTCCCTCGAGCCGGACGCTGATGTAGTGAAACCTTTTGTTTGTTTGTTTTTCTATAAAAATAATTTAGAGTTTGTATTATGACCATTTTTTGAGTCCCAGGCTGTATCCCAGGCATTTAAAAAGAAATTCACATCTAGTTTGGTTCCTCTTTATTCAAGTAACCCTTTTATCTCAAGTGATTTCCTTTAAGGGATACACACCCTTTTATCATCTTTATGTACAATCACAAAACATCCATAAAATCCATAAACCATGACATATGGTAGCATAAGCTATCAGCTTTGCTGTCAAGGCTATGCCAAGAAAGTTGGGGTTGGCTTAGGGGAGCAGGGAGGGTGTGAAATGATTGATTAAGGGGTGGGAAGAAGGGTACTCTTGATTTAAAAAATAACTGAGTAATGGGGGATGTGGTTGGCCCGCCTCCTCAGGCCTTTTGGCCACCAATATTTCCAAACATTTCAGAAGCTTACGGGGGAATCAGGGACAGGAGCTTGGCAGCCAGAATTGAGTTTCTACTTGGATGGGGGACACAAGCCCTCTGGCCATATTTTTTTAATCTGTCAGGTCTTATTTGATTATATTCTTTGAATAAAGCCACATAAGCTTAAAGTTATCCGGGAACATGTTCCCGGATAACTTTAATCCTGCTCCATAAGCATCTACAATTAGCCAAAATCACATTAAAATCAGAGTTGGCTGGATAAATTTCCCAGCTAACTTATCCCCTACCTTTTCTGACTAAATTTTCTGACTAAATTTTCTGACTAAATTTTAACCAGATAATAACTTATCCGGATAAAACTTAGTCAGATAAGTGGTACCAATATTCAAACAAAGGCATTTACCTAGATAACATACAGGTCGATACAGTAAGGCCGCGGTAGAAACAGTGCGGCAGTGTCAGGCGCACCCTTCCTCCCCGCACGCACAGTCCTCTAGACCTAGCGCCTGATACTCTCTTCTAATCGCATGCAAATGCATGCCGAGGCTGTGAAGCGTTAGGGAAGGGTTATGCCCTCGCAACCCATTTTACTGTATAGGCGCTTAATACAGCGCCTATACAGTAACCTGGGTGCGCTGGTACCTGTCATTTCAAATGTCATTTCAAATGACATTTGAAATGACAGGCACCGGGAGGAGGGAGGCGGGATTGCCGCTGTGTCTCACCTCCTCCCAGAGCAGGGCACGAAAGCAGTCTTGCTCCGGGAGGAGGTGAGACACAGCGGCAAGCAAAAAAAAAACCAAAGGAAAAAAAAAAACTTTTCTGAGCCATCAGCAGCGGCAGCGGGATCCGGGGGGGGGGTGGGGGGGGGGGGGTGGGTACGTGTTCGATCGGGCGAATAGGCAGGTAGGCGACAGCGGCGGCGGCGCAGCAAAAAAAAACCAAAGCGACAAAAGTAACTTACTTTTCCGCGGCAGCGGGGCAGGGCAGTGGCAGCGGGAGCGGGAGCGGGATCGGGGGGGGGGGGGTAGGCGGCGTGTTCGATCTGAGCCATCAGTAGCTCCCCCGACGAAGATGGCTGCCTGCACGGGGGAAAGCGTGCAATTGGCCGCTGAAGACGTGATGTCACGACGTTTGGCGTCACGGGGTGTGACGTCACGTCCTCAGCGGCCAATTGCACGCTTTACCCCGTGCAGGCGGCCATCTTTTTGTCTTTGTCGGAGGAGCTACTGATGGCTACTGATGGCTCAGAAAAGGTTTTTTTTTTTTCCCACCTACCCGCCCGCCGATCGAACACGCCGCCTACCCCCCCCCCCCCCCCCCCATCCCGCTCCCGCTGCCGCTGCCCCGGAAAAGTAAGTTACTTTTGTCGCTTTGGTTTTTTTTGCTGCGCCGCCGCCGCTGTCGCCTACCTGCCTACTCGCCCGATCGAACACGTACCCACCCCCCCCCCCCCCCCCCCCCCCCCCGGATCCCGCCGCCGCTGCTGATGCTCAGAAAAGTTTTTTTTTTTTCACCTACCCGCCCGCCCGATCGAACACGCCGCCGCTACTGATGGCTCACGCCGCCGCTGTCGCCTACCTGCCTACTCGCCCGATCGAACACGTACCCCCCCCCCCCCCCCCCCCCGGATCCCGCCGCCGCTGCTGATGGCTCAGAAAAGTTTGGTTTTTTTTCCACCTACCCGCCCCCCGATCCCGCTGCCCCTGCCCCCTCACTGCCTACCCTATGTTCTTTAAATTATGTGGATCAGTTACAGTGCAGATGAGTGTGGGATTGGGGAGAGGTCCCCCAGAAAATTAAAGAACCCCCCCAGTGTTTAAAAAATTATAACAGTTCTTAATAAAAGTAAAACCTCTCTTTTCCCGTTCCCTTTCCCGTGCAATTTTGGCACTACACTACACTAACACCTACTAGGGGGAGGCGGTAAACTAACACTTTAAGGCCGCGGCAAAACAGCAGGTTACTGAGGAGATAGTATCAGCGCCCGTTACAGTATCGGAGGGGAATAGCTAATTCCTTCATTATACAGCTTTTTCGTTCATTTACATGCTGGGTGCGGAAAGGGTTATGTGTCTATTTTAGGAAGCGCTAAGGACGCGTGAAACTGGAGACTGTATCGCTGGATGGCCTTACTCGTCTGTATTGTGCGCTCCCAGCACGTTACAGACGGGGAATCTTTAACTGAACGTTACTGTATCGACCTGTTAAATATTATCCAGATACTTTCCTTTTTAATATTGATCTGTCTGTGTTTTAACAGAGAACTATTTTCTTATGTCAAACAATAAATGTAAAGCGACATCTAATGTAGTTGATAACTGTTGTGAGTCATTTACCTTACACAATAAAAGTCCAATGAACCAAGATAAACTTTGAAAAGGTCTTGCTATCTGCTGAGCCAGGTTGTTAATTCTGAAATTTAAGTATTTCAGAAATAGTAGGTTATATACCCCTTTAGCCCTGCCCTCTGCCTAGAACTCCCCTCCCCTATCCTTCTTCAACTCACCCAAGGAACCCTTTTACTAACATGTGCTTGACTAAGCACTGTTACCCTATAAAGGTTAACCTGATTCTAGGCCAGGGAAAGGCAACTCTGGTCCTCAAGTGCCACAAGTCAGGTTTTCAAAATATCCCCATGGAATATACATTAGATGCATTTGCGTGCACTGTCTCCACTACATGCAAGTGCATCTCATGTATATTTATTGTAGATATTCTGAAAACCTATCAGATCTGCAGCAATCAAGAAACTAGACTATAATGAAAGTCAGGCAAAATGTTAATAATTGCCTGAGACATCTTGCTTATTTAACCCTTGCTGATCCATGAGCCTGGAACATTGTATTATATTGAATCAGAGAAGACATATAGGTCAAGCTCCAAAATGGAAGTAACACCCAATTATGCAATAGTAGCAGCAAAGATAACGTAAAAATGACAGAAAATATATTTCTGTAACAAAATGCTGTTTTGGCACATCAGCAAACTGCTGTGGTTGGTTAGCAGGCTCCTATCAATTGCATTACACCAGACTGTGAAATATTCCCCAGATGGTATAAAACACATTGTTGAATTGTGTACTGGTCAGCAAACATAAGCCTAGGCATAGTGCCAAGTTATAGCAGTATTTTTGCTAACCAATCAGAAGACATAAATAAGAAACCACAAGATGTGAACACATGAATTTGCAATCTAAGCTTAGGCTACAAGAATTAATTAAACTCCTTCAGTGATTTTGTGAATTCTCTAACATCCTTTTTTCAGCCCCTAGATGCCTCCCAGATTGATTCAAAAAGAGGAACAATGGAAAAATTCAGAAGAAATGTGCCAAAAAGAAAAAAAAAAGTACTGGAAAAAGGTATTTAAGAAGTACTCAAGCAAATATCAAAAACCAGTAAGATGTAGACTGCTGAAGGGAAGAGCTGTGGCCAGCCCTGATTAGTGATTATGTTGTGGATGGTGAGAATGTGAGAAACTAGAGATATTAAGACCAGGATGCTGATGTACTAAGGTGCACTGAAATGTGTGCAGAAGTCACAATTTTATGTACACAAGTTTTCTAATGTGACTCATAAAAAAAATGAGCCCAGCAGAAAAGGTACACACAGAAGTTTCCTATGGACAACTTCACCAAAATAAACACAAATACACCTCATTGAGGTGAACTTACCTTTTTTGCAAAAGCCAGCCTTCAAAGACCTTTTCACAGATATTTTAGCGCTGCAAACCCATAGACGGTATCTTTTAAACAGGCATGCAGGAGCATGTGTGCGCGCGTTTGCCATCTTGCACCCATGGAAGCAGCTATGGGCACATGTTATAAAATAGGCTGAGTGCGCACAAATTCTGCTTCCACCGCATGGGGGGGGGTAAAAGGGGCATGCATCCACGCCATTGCCAGTTTCACCAGATCGCTTCCAGTTCACCCAGGCAAGGGATAGGACTTCCAACCCCCCCCCCCCCCCCACTTTAATAGCCTCCCTTTACCCCTATAAGCACCAACCCTTAAAACCCCACTAACCAGCCTAGAAATTTTTTATTTTATTACTTACTCGCCATCCATAGCAGTACTAAAATTACACAGCAGGGGACCCTGGCACGCACTTATGCACATAAGTATTTACACCCACATCTGTTGGCCTTCCCCCAACATGCCCACGCCCCACCCCTTTTTCCAAACCTATGACTTGTGCATGCAGCATGAGATATGTGCATATGTGGGTAGCTTTTAAAACCCACTCTGCACTCTGGCCCAACTTGTGTGCATATCTCCCGGTTTTGGCATGTGTAGGGCGTGTGGACGCACATGTGCATGCTTTCGTCAGCCCACGCCCAGGAACGCGACCATTTTATAATATACACATGTTATAAAATAGCCTAACCAGGTTCACATGTGTGCACAATTTTAACTGGACATGCGCCTATGCGTACAAATGCCATTTTTACCATATAAGTGAGGGGCTTTTAAAAGACACCTGCACCGATGCCATTACCAGTTTTCCCAGTTCTTTCCAGTTCTCCCACTTAAGGAATAGGACTTCCAAACCCCCCTAGTTTAACAGTCTCCCTTCTCCCCAGTTAAGCTCGACCCTTAAAACCCTGCCGATCTGTGTTTATCTTTTAAAGCTTGCACGTCATGCATAGCAGAAGTAAAGTTACGCAGCAGGGGATCCCGGTGCGCACCTGTGTATGTAAGTCTTATGCACTAATTTCAAGTTAAAAATCCAGGCCTGCCCATTCCTCGCCCAACCATGCCAATGACCACCCCTTTCTTGAACTTTTAATTTGTGTGCATAACAGAAAATATGTGCGTATCCAGGCAGCTTTTAAAATCCACTCGGCACACACCGGCCTGACTTGTAGTGGTATCACCCGGTTATAGAACCCACCGGGCTCTTAAAATTCACCTTATAGGGAGGAAACTTTCAAAACTGCTTGTGTCCACAATTTATGCGTGTATATTAGTGCAATACAATTTACCATAACATTTTATGACCTGTGCAAATATGCTATGCGCAGTTTGTAAAATACAAGTACATATGCACACACACACGATCACGTATGTAAAAACCATGAGCTGTGCAAGTTCAGACTTATCCAGCTAAGTAGTTCCACTTAGTGGTACAGGTTCTGGCAAAGGTGCTACTTAGCTGGATAAGTCAGAATTTAGCTGGATAAAGGTTCACAAATAATATAACCATATATTTGTACTTCAGATTTTAATTGGAAAAGTGGGTAGATTTTACTCGCTTCATTTAGACATATTTATCCCCATAAGTCAACTTTTACACTTATAAGTCAAGGCATTTTCTAAAATGCGTGCGGCAATGAAATACCCCATTTTAACAATTGTCTACTAGTTTGCCTAATCCATCTGCAGCTCATGAAGACCTTCCTGGCTCTTCAGCCTGAAGTCCCTCCATTTGCCTAGACACCCCCACCCATTCATTTTTATCACTTTTATGATGTTTATGATCACTGACCCCAGATATTGAGCAGGAATAAATATACACACGTAAGGTGCCACATTTACATGCATAAATTGCTTATAAAATAGCAAGTTACTCACAAAAATGTTGGTCCTTCTCTGGAAACCTCTGACCAACTCCTTTTAAATATTTTTTTTTTTTCACAGACCCTGCTTTAAATGTGTATGTTGAGGTTTATAAAATAGCATGTACTTGCACATAAAAAAAATTGCATTTGTGCACATAAAATAGCATATACTTGTTATGGATCTACTTTTATGTATACATATAAACTATTTTATGTGCGCAATGTTTGAAAATTCACCTATGAATGAGCTACTTTGCATGATTTTACATCACAGCAGATTATTAAATTTGAATTTGCATGAAATTTTGCAAGCGTAACCTTACACACACTCGTTTTCTACATATAAAGCCAAAAATATTTGCAAAGTCTCCTTTGCACATATAAAGAGAAACTTGTTCCTGAAAACCCACATAGGTACATAAGTTTGCTATTTTTATAAGAAAAGCAGACTTTGCAAATCTCAGTGCCTCATAGCCTCTTTATTGCTAATACTTACTTTAACTAGTGGTCCTGGAGAATATTCGTTCCCTCTTTGCTTGCTATTTTTGTTAGAATAGTTTTTGAATTGTACTATTAATTTACTACTGATTTCTTTTTAAATAAAGGTGCTGGCATTTGCTTTGAGTTGTACTTTAAGAATGGTGCTATAATAATGGTGTGCTAATTGGAATTATGTAATCACTTAAATAACACTAGCCATCAATTCTGTTATTACTTATTTAAATTTATGAGCCAAATATTTTACAACTTATTATCAATATCATGGGCAGGCGGCACTCCTCTCATGCTCCCCACCTATTAAATAGCATACAATCACACATAAAATGGCTTTAAAAAAGCTATAATTTATTTGAACAACATTGAAAACACTGCCTCAAAATATTCAGCAAGCTTGCCGCCCACTTCCATGGACTCGGGGCAGCTTACCATCACATCCCAGTGGTATACTGCCTACAGCCCACTAAGGTTTCCAACACCACTCCAGCATTCCTCAGCCACATGTTGGGTCCTCTCTGTCATATCCCAACAGGAGAGTTCTCACAGCCTAGTCAGTGAACTCACTGTCCATACTTTGCTTTGTCTAGCAGCCCCAGTTACACTCTGTACAACCATTCTAATTACCTAAATCCATAAATTTAACAGTTTTATACATTAGAATTAACCTAGACTTGGGTTGTCCTCATAAACAAGGAAAATCATCTGATTATTCTCCCAATTTCAGAGTAGACTTGGAGGGAATGGAGAAAGCCATCGGGGCTCCCCTAGGGCTCGGCACGCACAAGGTGCACAAGTGTGCACCTCCTTGCGCGCGCCGACCCCGGATTTTATAACATGCGCGCGGCTGTGCACGCATGTTATAAAATCAGGCATAGATCTGTGCGTGCCGGGTTGCGTGCACAAATCTACACCCGTGTGTAGCTTTTAATATCTGCCCCAATATATATAGATAGATAGATAGATAGATAGATAGATAGATAGATTGCCCATATTATAATCCATTTTCCACAAACAAATTCTGTCTCATGGGCCAGCAAAATTCAACTTTAATATTGCTAGGCTATCCTTTGTAGTACAAGTCTTTAAGCAAGGGTAAATTTTAGTTACATAAGAACATAAGAACATGCCATACTGGGTCAGACCAAGGGTCCATCAAGCCCCAGCATCCTGTTTCCAACAGTGGCCAATCCAGGCCAGAAGAACCTGGCAAGTACCCAAAAACTAAGTCTAACCACATCCTCTGGCAACAAATTCCAGAGTTTAATTGTGCTTTGAGTGAAGAAGAACTTTCTGTGATTAGTTTTAAATGTGCCACATCCTAACTTCATGGAGTGCCCCCTAGTCTTTCTATTATCTGAAAGAGTAAATAACAGATTCACATTTACCTGTTCTAGTCCTCTCATGATTTTAGAAATTGGGGGCATAGATTCTTGAGGCATAAGTAACACTTGAGAAAGATATTCTTTAAACATGTCCATCGGTGGAGTTAAATCCTGTTTGGGAAAATTTAATACTCTTAAATTTAAATATTTCAAGGTGTTCTCAATGGCTTCTAGCCTTTTATCATAGAGTATTTCAGTTTTTGTAAATTTCTGATAACATCCTTCCATCTTTTCCACTCTTTGTTCAAGTTGGTACTTCTCCCCTTCCATCTTAGTCAATACAGTCTCAATTTTTCTAAATTGTTGATTTGATACTTCTGTAGATTCTGTTAATTTTACTATAGCTAACTCAAGAGCTTTAATAGCCGACCAGATAGAGTCCATCGCGACCTCTGCTGGTTTGCCTAACTGCAGAGATTTTTCTTTTTGATTGCTGGATACCTGCAACCCTTCCCCAGTCATGTCTCCTTCCCCCAAAGGTGGAGGAGGGGTATTTGGGGCACCGGGACTAAAAGATGCTTCAGCCGGAAGAAAGAACACCTGATCTGTGCCCTTATCTTCAATAGACCTGTTCACTGGTTGATTATTAGGTGATGGAGAAAAGAAGGCTCGGATCTGAGGTTGAGAAGGCTCAGAAATGGGAGATGAGGTTACAACCTCCCTAATCTTTGCCTTCCGTTTTGTATGAGGCATGTCTTAATAAGCAAGATGTCAACTCAGTCTTACACCTTCCTTCCCAAATTTTAAAAAAACATTTTTCTTACTTCTCGAATGAAGGCTGAGATGAGAAAATCAAAATAAAGAAGGTAAAAAACTTACAGTGTCAACTTCCAGAAGAATTCAAAGTAAGCTATTCCCAGAGACAGGAGAGATCTATAAATCGATATTCTTGACCTCCAGCAAAGCCGCGCGCCTCTTTGGCGCTCGCGGCTTCGGCGATGCGCCGCAGGGGGCTGGCTTTTATCCTTAGCCAGTCGCCCCTGGATGACGTCGGTGCACTCCGGAGATACTAGGACAGAAGAAAGAGTTTGTTGGGGGTTGGGCTCTCACCTCACCCCTTCCTTCTCTTCAGCACTGTAAGCGAACAGGAAATTTAGAATGAGTCCTCTTTTCTCTCCTCCACCTCTGACCTCTCATGATTTTAAACAACTCTGTCATATCCCCCCTCAGCCATCTCTTCTCCAAGCTGAAAAGTACTAACCTCTTTAGTCTTTCCTCATAGGGGAGCTGTTCCATTCCCCTTATCATTTTGGTACCCCTTCTCTGTACCTTCTCCAACACAACTATATCTTTTTTGAGATTGGCGACCAGAATTGTACACAGTATTCAAGGTGCGGTCTCACCATGGAGCGATACAGAGGCATTATGACATTTTCCGTTTTATTCACCATTCCCTTTCTAATAATTCCCAACATTCTGTTTGCTTTTTTGACTGCCACAGAACACCGAGCCGACGATTTCAATGTGTTATCCACTAGAGATGTGAATCGTGTCATCGATCGTCTTAACGATCGATTTCGGCTGGGAGGGGGAGGGAATCGTATTGTCGCCGTTTTCGGTTTTTAAAATATCGTGAAAATCGTTAAAATCGTGAACCGGCACACTAAAACACCCTAAAACCCACCCCGACCCTTTAAAATAATCCCCCACCCTCCCGAGCCCCCCTAAAATGCCTTAAATTACCTGGGGGTCCAGCGGGGGTCCGGAACGACCTCCTGCAATCTAATCGTGTTGTCTTCAGCCGGCGCCATTTTGCGCCGCCATTTTGCAAAATGGCGGCGCAAAATGGCGCCGGCCGTAAGACAATACGATTCGACTGCAGGAGGTCATTCCGGACCCCGCTGGACTTTTGGCAAGTCTTGTGGGGGTCAGGAGGCCCCCCCAAGCTGGCCAAAAGTCCCTGGGGGTCCAGCGGGGGTCCGGGAGTGATCTCCTGCCGCAAATCGTGTTTTCCGTACGGAAAATGGCGCCGGCAGGAGATCGACTGCAGGAGGGTCATCCGGACCCCCGCTGGACTTTTGGCAAGTCTTGTGGGGGTCAGGAGGCCCCCCAAGCTGGCCAAAAGTCCCTGGGGGTCCGGGAGCGATCTGCTGCCGCGAATCCTTTTTTGACCCCCCACCTCTCCCTGTTCCCCACCGGGGATCAGCCTACTGCGCGATCCCGGGGTCCGGCGTCCGGGCGGCGGTGGGAGGAGCTCCCCCGGCAGGGCGAGCGCTTCGGGAGGGCCGGGGCATGCGTCAGGGGCGCGATGGCGTCGCCGTGCAGGCGCGTGGTGACGTCATCGCGCCGGCACATAGCGATGTCATCGCGCCGGCACGTAGTGACGTCATCGCGCCGGCACGTAGTGACGCGAGACCTCGGGCCTCAAATACCAAGCGAGCGCCGGGCCAGGCCCTTTTTGGCAGGCCAGCGATTCGCGGCAGCAGATCGCTCCCGGACCCCCAGGGACTTTTGGCCAGCTTGGGGGGGCCTCCTGACCCCCACAAGACTTGCCAAAAGTCCAGCGGGGGGCCGGAACGACCACCTGCAGTCGAATCGTGTTGTCTACGGCCGGCGCCATTTTGCGCCGCCA
This sequence comes from Rhinatrema bivittatum, assembly GCF_901001135.1. Classification (NCBI taxonomy): domain Eukaryota; kingdom Metazoa; phylum Chordata; class Amphibia; order Gymnophiona; family Rhinatrematidae; genus Rhinatrema; species Rhinatrema bivittatum. The sequence continues at coordinate 11,809 of NW_021821159.1, read as the reverse complement.
TTTTGCAAAATGGTGGCGCAAAATGGCGCCGGCTGAAGACAACATGATTCGATTGCAGGAGGTCGTTCCGGACCCCTGCTGGACCCCCAGGTAATTTAAGGAATTTTGGGGGGGGTTCGGGAGGGTGGGGGATTTATTTTAAAGGGTCGGGGTGGGTTTAGGGTGTTTTAGTGTGCCGGTTTTCCCGCCCTCCCCCTTCCCCTCCCCCTTCCCCCGATTTACGATTTTTTCACGATAAATCAGGGGAATTGTTATTGTATCGTGGCTCTAACGATTTTTGACGATTTAAAATATATCGGACGATATTTTAAATCGTCAAAAAACGATTCACATCCCTATTATCCACTATGATGCCTAGATCTCTTTCCTGGGTGGTAGCACCTGATATGGAACCTATCAGTGTGTAACTATAGCATGGGTTATTTTTCCCTATATGCATCACCTTGCACTTATCTACATTAAATTTCATCTGCCATTTAGATGCCCAATTTTCCTGTCTCAGAAGGTCTTCCTGCAATTTATTCACAATCTGCTTTGTGATTTTTAACTGCTTTGAAACAATTTTGTATCATTTGCAAATTTGATTATCTCACTCGTCATATTTCTTTCCATATCATTTATAAATATATTGACAGGTAAGGGGTCCCAATACAGATCCGAGGCACTCCACTGCCCACTCCCTTCCACTGAGAAAATTGTCCATTTAATCCTACTCTCTGTTCCTGTCTTTTTAGCAAGTTTGTAATCCACGAAAGGACATCACCACCTATCCCATGACTTTTTATTTTTCCTAGAAGCCTCTCATAAGGAACTTTGTCAAACACCTTCTGAAAATCCAAGTTCACTACATCTACCGGTTCACCTTTATGTTTATTAACTCCTTCAAAAAAGTGAAGCAGATTTGTGAGGCAAGACTTGCCTTGGGTAAAGCCATGCTGACTTGTTCCATTAAACCATGTCTTTTCTATATGTTCTGTGATTTTGATATTTAGAACACTTTTCACTATCTTCCTGGCACTGAAGTCAGGCTAACCGGTCTGTCATTTGCCAGATCGGCCCCTGGAGCCCTTTTAAATATTGGGGTACAATTAGCTATCCTCCAGTCTTCAGTTGCTTGTTTCAGTCTCTCTAACATAATATCAGGTGATGTTGCTTGGGTCAGTTTTCCTCTGCTAGTTTTTTCTGGTGCTGCTTTTGATAATGCATCTGCAGTCAGTACATCTTTCCCAGGGGTATGTACTGCGACAGTATCCTAAGCAATATATATTTATACCAAAAGCTGCAAGAAACTCTCTTCCATGTAGGAAACAGAAGAGGAGGACTATAAATGTCAGGGAGAAAATAAATTGGAGTGAAACACTAAAAATCTACTTTTCTTAAAAAGGAAACAAGCTAGGAATAATATTTCCAGGGAAAATAGCACAAACCTGTAGCAAATACTAGTTAGCTTCTTATATTAACTGCTATCTCCTGTAACCTAATAATGCACCCCAATCAAACTGTCCCCCCATATCAGAACAAAAGTAGGTCATGTGCAGCTGACCTTTGCAGATAGCCAAGCAACAGAAAATTAAAGGTAGGTAGAAATACAACAGACCACAGATGGTAAAAACAAGCAGGGCAGCTAGAGTTAGGACAACACAATCACGAGAAAATAGGCAGGCTACACAACAGGGACAGTAACTTTCAATGCAGCGTGCAGGCTCACATGTTCATGTGTTCATCAGCCGTGCTCAGGGACATGGCCATTTTATAACATACGCGTGTATATGAACACATGTTATTGTAACCCAGTGTTAAATAAAAGAAGGGGGGAGGGTAACATAACTTTTTTGTTAAATAGATAAGAAAATGCCTTAAAACTGAAATTTTATGGTAAAATTGGTTATCACAGTATAGAGTTTTAGGGATCCTGTCACTAGAATCTTAGACAGGCCGATACAGAACGATGCACCTTGGCCGAGCGCACCGTTTAGCGTGCAGCCAACACCCCCCCCCCAAAAAAAAAAAACCCAACTAATAGCGCTCATCACATGCAAATAAATGCATGTTGATGAGGCCTATTAGTTAGTCATCCAAAATACAGAAAGCAAAATGTGCAGCCAAGCCACAACATTTTACTCTCAGGCATTAATTTCAGACAGCACTGGTCAAGTGTACAGAAAGCAGAAAAACTGCTTTTCTGTACACCCTCCGACTTAATATCATAGTGATATTAAGTTGGAGGCTCCAAAAAAAAAAAAAACTTCTTAAAAAAAAAAAAATCTGCCCGTGGCCCGAGGGTTGGAAAACGGACCGCTCAACTTTTCCGCCGCCACTTCCGCCAATAAGGAGGTGCTAGGGACGTGCTAGTGTCCCTAGCGCCTCCGTATTAGTGTGGGCCCTAATTTAAATAAAGAATCGCTATGCCCAGGAGAGGTGCCTGGAGCACATCGGGAGAGCGGGTTGCTTGCCTCGGAATGCCAGCTCTCCTGCGGGACTTTATGAATTGGCCTGAGAGGAAGTTGTCAGCTGATTGGGACTGTCATAGGTACAAAAAACAAAAGTAGAAAAAGACTACCCTCTCTCACTAACTGAATAGAATACTGAATAAGAGAGAAGTCAAATATGTGCACAAATTGTTTCCCACAATATTTTTAGTCAATATACAAAAACCATGTATAACACTGACTTTTACAAATAAAGTAAAATGGTATTCACATACACAATATTAATGTTGCACCCTATCATAAACAATTCCAAAATACCAAAAGGTTAAAAACATAAATCAACATTCACACACATTCATACTATAACAGCCTTACCATACATATTAAAAAATCAGTATGCAGAGATATAGCACATGAATCCTAATAACTAGGATGTGAATCGTTTTTTGACGATTTAAAAAAATCGTCCGATATTTTTACATCGTCAAAAATCGGTACAGTGCGCGATACAATAGAAATTTTCACGATTTATCGTGAAAAATCATTACTCTCGTTAGTGTCCACTAACGGGAGTTATTTGGGGGGAGGGCGGGAAAACCGGCACACCAAAACAACCCCTAAACCCACCCCCGACCCTATAAAACTAATCCCTTACCTTCCCCCACCCCCCTGAACCCCCCCAAAACTTTTTACAAGTACCTGGTGGTCTAGTGGGGGCGCGGGGACTGATCTCTCGCTCTTAGGCCATCGGCGCCATTTTGGCTGCCACTCAAAAATGGCGCCGATGGCCCCAATTAAAAAAACCCCACCAGACCCTTTAAAGATGACCCCTTAGCTTCTCCCCACCCTCCCGATCCCCCAAAACATTTTTAAATTACCTGGTGCTCTAGTGGTGGTCCCGGGAGCGATCTCCCGTTCTCGGGCCGTCGGCAGCCAATCATAAAGATGGCACCGATGGCCCTTTGCCCCTTACCATGTGACCAGGGTATACGTGCCATTGGACGGCCCCTGTCACATGGTAGGAGCACTGGCTGGCCGGCACCATCTTTAAAAATGGCCGGCGCATCTTTAAAAGTGGACGGTGCCATCTTTAAAGATGGTGCCGGCCATCCAGTGCTCCTACCATGTGACAGGGGCCGGCCAATGGCACGGATACCCTGTCACATGGTAAAGGGCAAAGGGCCATCGGCGCCATCTTTATGAGTGGCAGCCGACGGCCCGAGAACGGGAGATCGCTCCCGGGACCACCACTAGAGCACCAGGTAATTTAAAAATGTTTTGGGGGGATCGGGAGGGTGGGAGAAGCTAAGGGGTCATCTTTAAAGGGTCGGTTGGGGTTTTTTTTAATCGGGCCATCGGCGCCATTTTTGAGTGCAGTCAAAATGGCGCCGATGGCCCGAGAGCCATCGGCGCCAATGACGACAAGGGCATTATATAGAAGGATTGCCACATAAATTACTCTAATGAAAATCAATAGTGATTAAATGACCTCATAAGAAAATTGACCACTCGACTTGATTAATTAATCCATGCGGATAAATTGTCTGCCAAGAAAAAATAAAATATTCTAAATGTAACAACTTTTGTATGATATTGCCCCTCTAGATAAATGATTGTGGCTGATAACAAAAAATTTCAAGTCCTACACAGAATGGGACATAAGTTCCCAATGTTCCACTAAAGGTGCATTCTCTTTCCATAATCTAATACAACTTTTCTGCTCAATAATCCTCAATTTAATCATCTTTTTAGACTGCTCGATGTGTTTAAAATTACACAGGCATATGATAGCCTATATAACTCCTTCAGTTGTAACATGTGAAGCAATCAGGTAACAAATAGGGTACTTTAGATTAGGGTGAACAAAAGATTGAATAGTATAAGGAATTCAAGCATACTGAGCAGGAACCACAGCTCATTTGACCCTTACAAATATCACCGAAAGGTAATGTGTTGTTCCATTGACTCAAGCATGTACATAGATTTCTGTGTTTTTCACGGAAAAAATAGGACCTTCTGGAGACTTATATAAAGATGAAACAATAGGCCAATGATGTAAAATAATTCTCTTAATGGGAGTCCTTTTAGAAGAATACAGAATCGAACAAGCAATCTGGGTAAGAGGGTCCTTCACTGCTTTAATAAGTAATGTTATCCCTAATGGCATAGATGTTGCGCTGGAGGGTGGACTCTTGGCCGGTGTGCAGGATTGGTATGGCCCCTCTGGTTGGACCCAGAGAGTGCCCTGCCTCCAGGAGGCGGACACATGAGGAGACAGACGGCTAGCTGGAGCTTCGCCAATAACAGTCCGAGGTTTCCGCAGGTTGAGCCCTTGGGTACCCGGACGGCCTGGACTTAGGTGGGCTCAGAGGGTCTCCCGGAGAGGTAGTGCAGAGGTGTGCCCACCACGAGTAAGGGTGCACGGCTGATGCAGAGAAGATGGACCAGACCTGAAACTGGAGACTCCGGAGACCTCAGGGAGGGAACAGTTCAGGAAGGCTCTCCAGGCGGAGCAGGCAGCGCCTGTGGGTCTGGTTGGATGAACGGCCGCAGGCAGAGTCCAAGAGGGTCGGCCGGGTGGTCACAGAAGGCAAGAAGAGGGTGTCCGAGTGAAGGGTAAGGGTCAAAGCCAGGGTATCCATCCAGAAGTGGTCAAACCAAAGCAGGGGTCAAATCCAAGGTCAGTCCGAGCATAGTCAAGGCAAGCGAGGGTCAGTTCCAGGTGGCGGTCAATTTGGTCAGGAAGGCAGAGGTCGTTCCAGGTAGCGGTCAGTCCAGTAGTCAGGCAAGCAGGGGTCAGTACCAAGAATCAGTCCGAAGGGTACTACCAGGGAACGTGGAGCAGGAACACAGACAGATGCTGGGAGACATGGAGGTCCACAGGACTGCTGGGAACACAGGAGACACTGGAACAAGAGACGCTGGAAACAAGGAGACACTGGAACACAGGATCAGGCACAGGAGCAAGGAACAGGCAAACTTGAAACACCAAGGTGATTGCCAAGGCAAGGTCCTGGGGGCCTCGCTATATATATAGGGCTAGGCAGTGATGTCATTGGAATGCATCCAAGCCGGGTTTCCCATGCTTGACCCTTTAAAGGCCAGAGATGTCGGCCGCGCGCGAGCCTAGGGGCGGGGAGGCCGAGGAAATGGAAGACACAGAGCCCACTATGGGAGCTTCGCAGAGTGGCCTGCGCATGGAAGAGGCCGAGGATGCCTGGAGGGAGCGTTGGGGACGTCAGGAGCTGGCGGCTGCGGCAAGGCCGGAAACTGGTGGAAGGCAGCGCGAGGTGAGCAGGCCCAGTCATGGCACCAACACAGCCAGGACGCGCAACAATAGAGTGTTCTTCTATAAGCTTTTTGACTACAGATCGTGAATAACTGCATGCTAAAAATCTGTTAGTAAGGCTCTGAGCCTGAATTCCGTATTCCCCTACAGTACAGCATAGGCGGGTGGTATCTCAAAAATCTGTCCAATAGGGATATAATCCCTCAAACCCCATGGATTATTAAAACATATCAGTGAAGAGGAGTTCAGAGTTGTTGGAAATGTGAGGGATAAGGCATCCATCCACTATCGATACCTGTGAATAAACTTTGATTTTTTTTGGACACTATGTACACTTTTAAGATGAATTATCATCTTAAAAAATAGAAGCACTCTATTTTTTATTGTTATTAGGACACATGTGCTCAACAAGGACGATACAGAGTCAAGATGGCGGCATAGCGAGGTTGAGCGGTGGAGCTGTCTGATTTTCTTGGCTGAAATTTCCTAAAATATGCCTCCAAAATGAAAGGGGAAGATCTGGGTTTACCCCTCAGTAACTCTCTCCTCTCCTATTCAACAACTGGAGATTACCCGCTTTATGTTCTCACCAGCATTTTCTCCAGGGGCTGAGGAGCCTGGTGAGTGGGGCAGTGTAGGAGCATCGGCCATGCTGACAGAGGAGGCATCCCTGAGTCCAGACCTTAGGCAACCGCCGGCACAGAGAATAGTCATGAGAACTCCTCTGGGGCTCTGGAGATGATGTCACTTCCGGGTCTGAAGCAGAGGGAGTGGCTCTCCGATCCTCGCCACTGGAACCGGGCACTTTGCTGGCATTTTCCTGAGCAGGTGAAAGCAGGGCATGCCTTGATGGCCAGCTCCTGGAAGCCAGAGAGATTGGTCTGGATGGTTGCAGTAGGGGGTATTTTTACCCAAGTTAAACAAGGTGTTGGCAACAGCAGTGAGTTATTTAAAATCCCTTCTCAGCCTGCAGTTTTGTAACATTGGAGGCCCTATGGGACCTTGTGGTTGGTTTTGGGACTAATCTTAACACTCTGAATATTAAAACGGATCATACACCACTAAATTTCAGAAAGACTTTCAAGATTATAGAAAACCAGGTTAATTTGATGTCTTCCAGAATTTCTAAATCTGAAGGAAATATTAAGCAAGTACAAGACTTTAATGCAGCAACAGTGAAAGACCGAGAGGCTATGGCCAGACGGATAGAATATCTGGAGAATAAACATCCGACACCTAACCTGAGGATTCTTAATTTTTCCAAGGGTAGTTGGAGAGATCTCGTTTACTACTCTGGAAAAAATGTCTTCAAGAGGTCTTGGATTTTTCTATTGACTCAGTACCTTCAAAAAGCACTTGCTTCTTTTACCTAAGTCTAAAAGGCCAACTATACCAGCAGATATGCCATTTCAAAATGATTTAAATAATTTCCCTGAAACCTCTTCTATTGAGGTTATTGATAGAGGAACATTGGTAGTTTCCTTTATTTTCTTCTATGGATGGTAAATGCTGTGATGAAAATTACTTTAGGAAACTATCCAATTACTTTTTATGCTCATCTGTTAAAAGTATTTCCTGATTCAGTTTCGATAACCCAAATTAGGCGTAAAGGATTTATAGCTATTCATCAAGAGGTTGTTGCTTTAGGACTTTCCTTCATGTTGGGTTTCCATGCAAATGTATCATAAAAAAAGGAGAAGAGTGTTTTATTTTTTTTACACCTGAACAGCTAAAAATGTTTGTAGAATCCTGAAAACTTCTCACTTCATCCTCGTCGCCTTCATAATTAAAATTAATAATGCTGGAAGTCTATGTTAAACCTTAGCCATATTTCCATTTGTCTATGTCCCTGTAATTTCTTCCCCCCCCCCCCAAAAAAAAAAAAGCAGAGTATTCAGTTAACTAAGTGGAAGTGTTTATTGCCATAGTATTTGAATTTAACTTACATATTTGTAATAATTGTATTTCCCACGAATTTCCATACAAATTAACGTTATGTTTGTTTGTAAAAATCTCATAAATAAAGAATTAAAAAAAAAGACTCATGTGCTATATCTCTGCACACTGATTTTTTTAATACGTGTGGGTGAGGTTGTCATAGTATGAATGTATGTGAGTGTTGAATATGTTTTTTAACCTTTTGGCATTTTGGAATTGTTTATGATAGGGTCCAACGTTAATATTGTGTATGTGAATACAATTTTACTTTATTTGTAAAAGTCAGTGTTATAAATGGTTTTGTATTTTGATTAAAAATATTGTGGAAAACAATTGGGACTGTCATAGCCCATGCTGGAGCCTAAGAGCTGCTGGAAACTGTTAGTTTACTGTATCCATGGGTAAAACCAATGCTTTCAAGTTATGTTGACAGGACATGTTGTTGCAGGTTGGGAGTACAGTCAGAGAGTGGCAGTCGAGAAAGCAGAGCAGAAGGGTTTTTTCACGTCCCAGCTCTCCCAGAGCATGCTCAGAAAGTTTAAAAAAGTAGTAGAAAGAACAGAGAGGAAGACACACACCAGAGAGTGCATGAGTATTGTGTGAGTGAGTGTATACAGAGAGTTTTAGCAGTGGCGGAAGTCAGTATATTCTAGATAAGAGTCAGGATAAAGATAGTTAATCCTGTAAGATTCATAGGGGCGGATTTTAAAAGGCCCGCGCACGTAAATCCTTCCGGATTTATCCGCGCAGGGCCCTCGCGCGCCGGCGCGCCTATTTTGCATAGGCCGCCAGCGCGCGTAAGTCCGGGGGCTTTCGAAAAGGGGAGGGAGGGGGCGTGTCTGCGGGCGTTCCCGAAACGACGTGGCGTTTCGGGGGCGTGCCGCGGCGTTTTGGGGGCGGGCTCGGGGGCGTGGCGCCGGCCCAGGGGCGTGGTCGAGGCCTCCGGACCAGCCCCCGGGACCGGAGGACGGAGCGGGGATGCCGGCCGACGCGCGCAAAGTTACGCCTGCTGAAAGCAGGCGTAACTTTGCCGACAAAGGTAGGGGGGGGTTAGGTAGGGGAAGGGATGGGAAGGTGGGGGGAGGGCGAAGAAAAGTTCCCTCCGAGGCCGCTCCGAAATCGGAGCGGCCTCGGAGGGAACAGGCAGGCTGCGCTGAGCTCGGCGCGCACAGGTTGCACAAATGTGCACCCCCTTGTGCGCGCCGACCCCGGATTTTATAAGATATGTGCGGCTACGCTGCGTATCGTATAAAATCCAGCATACTTTTGTTTGCGCCTGGTGCGCGAACAAAAGTACGCAATCACGTAGTTTTTAAAGATCTACCCCATAATTTTTACTGCAGTACATATAATTTTAGCAGCTGTTGATAGAAAGTCATGTGCTATCTGAACTTGATAAGTGTGATTGTGAAGTGAATTTCTGTTCATACAACCGTTTATACCATTGTGTATATCCCTGCTATATCTCTGTTTCTCTGCTATCTAGGGGAACAGGAGAAATTTAAATTCTCCTGAGAGAACCTCTGCTATGTGATAACTGGATTCTTGGTGAATGGAGAAACAGACAGCCCTTGTAATCTGGGACAAGGTATCTGGCAAACTAATACTGGATTTAAGGATCAATTCTCCTAAATTGCTGGTCAAGTGGCTGATAAGGTAAATGAGTACCAGAATTCCACTGTAAAAACTGTACTAATAAAAAAAAAATAGAGAGTGCAGTATTTCAAAATAGCATCTCCCACCCAGTATGAGAACATTAATATTAGGTTCTGGAATTCAATCTACAGTTCTAGAATGGTTCCTGTCAAATAAACATAGGATCTCACTCTTCGTTATCATATTCAATGCCTACAGGGTTCCCCAAGGTTCTTCATTTTCTCCAATATTGTTTAATATATATTTTCTACCACTATGTATCATTCTATCTGCACTAAACATTCAATTTAAAATATATGCGGACAATATTCAGCTTTTTGTCCCATATAAATCATCCTGGTAAGAAACCCTTTCGTTCGTACAAATCTACATTAAAACTATAGCAAAATGGATGGCCCACAGCCATCTGAAACTAAACACAAAAAAACAGAAGTTGTACTCTTAAGTTTTGTTGAAAACCCAATTAACAGTCCACCATCACATATTTTGATTGATAATGAATGTATTCCAATTACTAAACAAGCCCAAAGTTTAAGAGTTACATTAGATTCAAATCTTACCCTATCATGTCATATTTCAAAAACGGTCAAAAATGCCTTTTTTAAATTACACCTACTAAAACATTTAAAACCATTGTTGTTTGCTCAAGATTTCTGCTCTGTACTCCAGTCATTATTATTTTCAGATCTGGATTATTGTAATGGTCTATATTTAGGTTTACCAGATACAATAATCAAATCGTTACAGTTAATACAAAATACAGCAGCTCGTATTCTCAGTGGTACATTGTTAAAACAGCACATCACTCCTATTCTATGCAAACTACACTGGTTACCCATTAAATATCGAATTTTGTATAAAATATTGACTATAATTCATTCATTACTAAATAATCCAAATTCCTCGTGGCTTTGTTTTGTATTAAGAATTTACAAACCATCAAGAGAATTACGATCCTCAAACATGAATCTTTTTTATATTCCATCCATAAAACTAGCAAGATTACATGTAACGCGCCAAAGAGCTTTCGCGGTCGCAGGACCCATACATTGGAATGCCCTACCAAATTCAATACGCCAAATTTCCAATAGTAAGAACTTTAAGAAAACATTAAAAACATACTTTTTCAGAGAAGCATTTAGGATTATCAATTAAGAAGCCAGGTACATTTCTTATTTCTCTGTTTTTATATTATAAAGATGTTTCATTTCTACTCTTTCTTTTCTGTTTTATTAAATTAATTTTAAAGTAAATGTTAATTTTTCAGTTTATATTGATATAAACACCATTGTATTTTTTTCAAACTTTATTATTATTTGTCCTGTTCTTTAGTTTTATTTAAATTTTATTTATCTTGCTTATTTAAGTTTTATTTTGAGAATCATTGTAAACCGTTTTGTTCAAATTTTATTTGCTAAAGATGGTATAGAAAACGTTTTAAATAAATACATAGATTAGGGAAACTAATCAAACACTGGAAACAGATTAGTTCTCAGAATTTAACACTCAGAACTGTGAGTGTACTAAGAAAAAAACAGATATAAGTGCAGTGGTGTGATGATATATCTGTACTACAGAGCAGAGTGTAAAGCTCTAATCTAATCCTAAAAGGATTATAAGAACCGACTCAGTTTTATATTATTTAAATATCTGCTCTGGAAAACAGTGATCTGAAGTAAGGGCAGGAATTTCCAAGGGTTACGCCTGCCGGGCCTATGTTCAAAAGGCCCAGCGATGCGCGTAAAGCCCCAAGATGCATGTAAGTCCCGGGGCTTTACTAAAGGGGCGGGAAAGGGGATGGGGTAGGGGCGGGGCCAGAGGATCCTGGCACAGCGGCCATTTGCTGCTGTGCCGGGGATCGTGTGCCGGCAGTCGGCCAGCGCGTGCAACTTAGATCAGCCCCAGGGCTGAAGTAAGTTTTAAAACAAGAAAAAAAAAAACCAAAGGTAGGGGGAAAGGGCGGGAGAGGGAAGGGAAGGTGGGGTGGGGTGGGAGGTAGGGAACGGGGAAGGCAGCGCGGCTCGGTGCAGGCTCGGCGCGCACAAGGTGCACAATTGTGCACCCCCTTGCTCGCACCGACCCCCGATTTTATAACTTGCGTGTGCCTATGTGCACAAGTTATAAAATCGGGCGTACACGTGTGCATACCGGGTAGCGCACGCACCCTTTAAAAATCTACCCCTAAGTGTGTAAGTACAAAGAGAGAGTGAGAGTGTATAATGTATTTAAAATACACATAAGAAACCACTGAAGCAATTGCTCTGTGCATAGTTAGAGGAAAATGTAATTATTTTTTTATTTCACTCACTTAGCTGCATTCAATAAAGCTGCTAGACCAAAGCTTGAGGGAACTCAACTAGAACACTTGCGGAAGAGACTGAGTGCCAGTGTAATTAGGAATACATTATTTCTGCTATTTAAAGTTTAGTTAGGCCCAAAGTCAAGCCAGGAGACTACACTCCCCAATTGAATCTGGTGACAGGGTCCCTCCAGTTGC
>NW_021821158.1:0-99907 GCF_901001135.1 Rhinatrema bivittatum | reverse complement strand
AAGGGGGAAGGTGGGGGGAGGCGGAAGGAAAGTTCCGAGGCCGCTCCGATTTCGGAGCGGCCTCGGAACGGGCAGCGCGCGCTGGTCGGCGCGCGCAAGGTGCACAAATGTGCACTCCCTTGCGTGCACCAACCCCCGGATTTTAAAAGATACACGCGGCTACGCGCATATCTATTGAAATCCGGCGTACTTTTGTTCGCACCTGGTGCGCGAACAAAAGTACGCGCTCGCCGGTTTTTTTTTTAATGTACTCCTCTGTGTCTGTCCTTCACACACAGACTCACACTCTGGCTCTTTTACGCAATGGCACTATTTCACAAAAAAAAAGTCACACTCTCGCTCTCAGTGGCACTCTCCTTTCCACACTAGTACCTAAATGTAATCTGCTTTGAAATGCCAAAAGGCAGAATATAAATTAAACCCCAAAGTGGAATCTAAATTAAATAAGAGTCAGCAAACATCGTACTGGTATGATTAAACTAAAGCTTAACCATCCTTCCAGCTCCTCCCAGTCCCTAGCAGTTTTGCTTCCCAGCCCCTCCCAGTCCCTTTTCTCTTAGCATGTAGGTTCTGTGTAGGGATCTGTAGCACTCATGTTCATTGAGGGGGGATATGATAGAAGTCTGAAAAATCATGAAAGGACTTGAACAAGTTAATGTAAATCGGTTATTTACTCTCTCATAATAGAAGGAGCAAGGGGCCTTCCATGAAGTTAGCAAGTAGCTCATTTAAAACAAATCAAAGAAAATTATTTTTCACTCAGTGCATAGTTAAACTATGGAATTCATTGCCAGAGGTGTGGTTTCAGCACAATTAATGTTAATGGGTTTAAAAAAGGGTTGGGTAAGTTCCTAGAGGTTAAATCCATAAACTGCTATTACAGTAATTAATAAGCAATGGTAGTTTGTGATCTATCTTATGTTTGGGTACTTGCCAGGTACTTGTGACTTGGATTGACCACTGTTGGAACAGTATACTGGGCTTGATGGACCCTTGGTCTGACCCAGTATGGCATTTCTTATGTTCTTAGAATAGTTTCTACTATTTTTCCTGGCACTGAAATCAAGCTCATTGGTCTATAGTTTCCTGGATTAGCCTAGAGCTCTTTTTAAAGATTGGAGTCACGTTGGCCAACCTCCAGTCTTCAGGTTCAAAAGATGATTTTAATGATAGGTTGCAAATTACTAGTAATCGATCTGAAGTTTCATTTTTGAGTTCTTTTGGAACTCTGGGCTGTAAACCATGTGGTCCAGGTGATTTGCTACTCTTTAATTTGTCAGCCTGCCCTATTACATCATCCAGGTTCACTGTGATTTTTTAGTTCTTCCAAGTCATCACCATTAAATAATGTTTCCAACGTGGGTATCTCCTCTATATCCTCTTCAGTAAACATGAAGACAAGAAATCATTTAGTCTTTCCTCTGTGTCCTTGTCTTTTCTAACTTCCTCTTTAACCCCTCAATTGTCTAACAGTCCAACCAACTCCTTCACAGGCTTCTGTCTTAAGATGTATTTTTTAAAAAAAAGTTTTTGCCTCTGTGGCCAGCTTCTTTTCAATTCTCTCTTTGCCTGCCTTATCAATATTTTACTTCTAACTTGCCATTGCTTATGCTTTTCCCTATGTTCTGTTGGATCCTTTTTCCAATTTTTTTAAAGACATTCTTTTGGCTACAATAGCCTCTCAACTCATCTTTTCACTTTTCTAGCAGTCATTTGGCATTGCTTCCACCTTTTCTCATACATGGAATACATCTGGCATGGGCTTCCAAGGTGGTATTTTTAAACAATGTCCATGCCTCAAGTAAACTCTTAGTCTTTGTAGTTGCACCTGTTTGTTTTTTCTAACTATTTTCCTCATTTTAGCATAGTCTTCCTTTTGAAATCAAATACTAAAGTAGTAGATTTACTTAATGTCATCCCTCCAGTGACTGTCACATTTGATCACATTATGATCACAGTTTCCGAATGGCCCCCACTACCATTATTTGTTGCACTGAGAGGAGAGGATCACCTTGCTGGTGACTGAAAGGAATCAGTAAGTTTTGCTTGGGAAATTTTTTTTTAAGTATTGGGGAGAAATAAACTATTGGGGTATATTATTTAGTGTGTTTGTGTTTTTAATAGTCAGTAAGGCAGCTAACAAGCAGAAATTAGTGTGTTTGTGTTTCCCACCCCTAGCTCATCCTTTAATTTATAGACAGGTGCCACTTCCACACTTAAAAAAAAATCTTTTAACTTCACTTCATGAATTCCCCACACCTTATTGAGAGTCTGATCATTCCCCTGTAGGCCACTACCAGCCAATACATTTAAAGGACGCTAATTAGACACATTCCTACTTCCCATGGCAACCTAAAACTTAAGTAGGAACTGAAAAAATTTGAAATAAGGCAGCAGTCCAGCAGCAAGAGGGGGGCCTCCCAGTCTTTTGCATCGAGTGTCACATGTATTATTTTTTTACCCGCTGGTGAGAAGTTGTACATGTGTATCCAAGGCAAAGAGCTCCTGTCTCTGAGAAGAGTCTGATCTCTGGAAGCTACAATAGCAGACCTGGAGGAGCTGAGGCAGACAGAGAGGTATATAGATGAGACCTTCAGGGACATAGTAGCCAAGTCCCAACTTCAGACTGGAAGCCCTGGTGCTGCCTTGGAGGAAGAATATCTCATGATTGGAGAGCATCAACCTGGTGCAGCAGGAAAGGATCCTGTAGCAAGGACCTGCTTTCCAGGGAGTGCATTGTCCTTTCGCACCAAGGATGTTTCTCCCAGGGCTAATGCCCAGGAGGGGATGGGTTAGTTGGCCGTCATAGTTGGTGATTCAATTATTAGGAATGTAGACAGCTGGGTGGCTGGTGGGCGTGAGGATCACCTGGTAACATGCCTACCTGGTGCGAAAGTGGTGGACCTCACGCGTCACCTGGATAGGATTTTAGACAGTGCTGGGGAGGAGCTAGCTGTCATGGTACATGTGGACACCAACGATATAGGAAAATATGGGAGGGAGGATCTGGAAGCAAAATTTAGGCACTTAGGTAGAAAGCTGAAATCCAGAACCTCCAGGGTAGCATTCTCTGAAATGCTCCCTGTTCCATGCGCAGGTCCACAGAGGCAGGCAGAGCTCCAGAGTCTCAATTCGTGGATGAGACGATGGTGTAAGGAAGAAGGATTCAGTTTTGTAAGGAACTGGGGAACCTTTTGGGGAAGGGGGAGTTTTTTCCGAAGGGATGGGCTCCACCATAACCAGGTGGAACCAGACTACTGACGCTAACCTTTAAAAAGGAGATAGAGCAGCTTTTAAACTAGAACAAAGGGGAAAGCAGACAGTCACTCAGAAGCACGTGGTTCAAAGGGAAGTATCTTCAAAGGATATTAATGATGCATTAGCATTAGGGCATTCCAACAGTGAGGTTCCAATAATAAGAAAAGTAGTCCAAGTGCCTGTAATTAAAAATTCACCTGAGCTAAAAAATTCCAATTTATCCCTATCAATTAAAAAGCAGAATGAAAATACAAACAAAAAACACACTTTGAAATGTTTTTATGCTAATGCCAGAAGTCTCAGAAGTAATATGGGAGAGTTAGAGTGTATAGCAATGAATGATGGCATAGACTTAATTGGCATCTCAGAGACGTGGTGGAAGGAGGATAACCAATGGGACAGTGCTTTACCGGGGTACAAATGATATCGCAATGACAGAGAGGAGCATCTGGGAGGCAGGGTGGCGCTTTATGTCAGGGATAGCATAGAGTCCAATAGGATAAAGATACTGCATTAAACGAAATGCACAATCGAAGCTTTATGGGTAGAAATCCCTTGTGTGTTGGGGAAGAGTATAGTGATAGGATTATACTACCGTCCACTTGGCCAAGATGGTGAGATGGACAGTGAAATGCTAAGAGAAATTAGGGAAGCTAACCAAATTGGTAGTGCAGTAATAATGGGAGATTTCAATTACCCCAGTATTGACTGGGTAAATGTAATATCGGGACATGCTATAGAGATAAAGTTTCTGGATGGAATAAATGACAATTTTATGGAGCAATTGGTTCAGGAACCGATGAGAGAAGGAACAATTTTAGATCTAATACTCAATGGAGCACAGGATTTGGTGAGAGAGGTAATGGTGGTGGGGCCGCTTGGCAGTAGTTATCATAATATGATCAAATTTGAATTAATGACTGGAAAAGGGAACAGTAAGGAAATCCACGGCATATAGTGCTAAAATTTCAAAGAAAAACTGATAAAATGAGAAAAATAGAAAAAAACTGAAAAGGAGCAGCAACAAAGGTGAAAAAGTGTGCAAGAGGTGTAGACATTGTTTAAAAAAAAAAAAAACCCCATCCTAGAAGCATAGTCTAGATGTATTCCACACATTAAGGAAGGCAAAACGATTACTAGCATGGTTTAAAAGGTAAGGTGACAGGTTATTTTAGCCAAAAGATCTTCATTCAAAATTGGGAAGACGGATCCAACAGAAGAAAATAGGATAAGGCATAAGCATTTGCAAGTTAAATATGTCTTGTTAAGACAGGCTGAGAGAATTTGAAAAGAAGTTGACCGTAGAGGCAAAAACTCACAGTAAAAACTTTTAAAAATATATCCGAAGCAGAAAGCCTGCGAGAGAGACATTTGGGATGTTAGATGATCTAGGGGTTAAAGGAGCACTTAGAGAAGATAAGGTCATCGTGGAAAGATTAAACGATTTCTTTGCTTCGGTGTTTACTGAAGAGGATGTTGGGGAGGTACCCGTTCTAGAGAAGGTTTTCATGGGTAATGATTCATATAGACTGAACCCAATCACAATAAACTTAGATGTGGTAGGTGATTTGACAAACTGAAGAGTAGTAAATCACTTGGACTGAATAGTATAAACCCCAGGGTTCTGAAGGAACTTCAGATCTATTAGTAAAAATTTGTAACCTATCATTAAAATCATCCATTGTACCTGAAGACTGGAGGGGTGGCTAATGTAACCCCAATATTTAAAAAGGGATCCGGGAAACTACAGAGAAGTTAGCCTGACTTCAGTGCCAGGAAAAATAGTGGAAAGTGTTCTTAAGATCAAAATCACTGAACATATGCATGGTTTAATGGAACAAAGTCAGCATGGCTTTACCCAAGGTAAGTCTTGCCTCACAAATCTGCTAGATGGTAGATGTAGTGTATTTGGATTTTCAGAAGGCATTTGAGAAAGTTCCTTATGAGAGGCTTCTAGAAAAAGTAAAATGTCATGGGATAGGTGGTGATGTCCTTTCGTGGATTACAAACTGGTTAAAAGACAGGAAACAGAGAGTAGGATTAAATGGACAATTTTCTTAGTGGAGTGCCTCAGGGATCTGTATTGGGACCTGTGCTTTTCAAAATGTTTATAAATGATCTGGAAAGGAATACAACAAGTGAGATAATCAAATTTGCAGATAATAGAAAATTATTCAGAGTAGTTAAAACACAAGCGGATTGTGACAAATTGCAGGAGGACTTTGTGAGACTGGAAAATTGGGCATCCAAATGGCAAATGAAATTTAATGTGGATAAGTGCAAGGTGATGCACATAGGGAAAAAAACCATGCTATAGTTACACGATGTTTGGTTCCATGTTAGGAGCTACCACCCATGAAAGAGATCTAGGCGTCATAATGGATAATACATTGAAATCGGCTCAGTTTGCTGTGGCAGTCAAAATAGCAAACAGAATGTTGGGAATTATTAGGAAGGGAATGGTAAATAAAAAAGAAAATGTCATAATGCCTCTGTATCACTCCATGGTGAGACCGCACCTTGAATACTGTGTACAATTCTGGTCGCCGCATCTCAAAAAAGATATAGTTGCTATGGAGAAGGTACAGAGAAGGGTGACCAAAATGATAAAGGGGATGGAACAGCTCCCCTATGAGGAAAGACTAAAGAGGTTAGGACTGTTCAGCTTGGAGAAGAGACTGCTGAGGTGGGATATGATAGAGGTGTTTAAAATCATGAGAGGCCTAGAATGGGTAAATGTGAATCGGTTATTTACTCTTTCGGTTAATAGAAGGACTAGGGGGCACTCCATGAAGTTAGCAAGTAGCACATTTAAAACTAATCGGAGAAAGTTCTTTTTCACTCAATGCACAATTAAACTCTGGAATTTGTTGCCAGGGGATGTATTTAGTGTAGCTGGGTTTAAAAAAGGTTTGGATAAGTTCTTGGAGGAGAAGTGCATTACCTGCTATTAATCAAGTTGACTTAGAAAATAGCCACTGCTTTTACTAGCATCAGTAGCATGGGATAGACTTAGTTTTGGGGTACTTGCCCAGGTACTTATAGCCTGGATTGGCCATTGTTGGAAATAGGATGCTGGGCTTGATGGACCCTTGGTCTGATCCAGTATGGCATGTTCTTATCTAAAATGGCTCCCCCTCTCATCAGTTCCCAGATCAGCTGCTCCATGAAAAAGTCATTTATAACATCTAGAAACTTTACCTCCCTAGCATGTCCTGATGTGACCTTTACCCAGTCAATATTGGGGTAATTGAAATTCCCATCATTTACTGCGCTTGCTAGATTTGTTAGCTTCCCTAATTTCTGTAGTCCATGATGAGTTGAGATCCATCTCAACTCATCGAACTCATTGCTAAACACATGGACTCAGATGCCCCTGCTATCATTCTGGGACACTTCAATTTACATGTAGACTCTTTACCCCTCTCCTCCAATTGCGATACCTTACTTTCCTCCCTCAAGGCCATGGATTCCAACAAATTATCAATAGCCCCACTCACAAAGCTGGTCATACTCTGGATCTCCTCTTCACAAACTCAGCCCTTTCCCCAACTTCCCCTCCTCGATGCTCCCCAATACCGTGGTCAGACCATTATTTGATCACATCTGATCTCTTTATCCCAGCCAATTCAGCCCCCCCACCACCCAAAGCTACTATCCATTTCAGAAAATCCTGCTCTTCGGAAGACCTCAGTTCCTGCCTCAGCACTGAACTTGTGAACATCGACCTTACCGACGCAAACTCAGCCCTCACCTCCTGGTTTAGCATCACCAACAAGGTGGCAGATCATCTATGCCCTCAGAAGGAAAAAGAGTTAAATCTCTCCCTCAAGAACAAAAAACCTTGGTTCACACCAGAACTAAAGAACCTCAAACTAGAACTACGACATAAAGAACACCAATGGCGCAAGAATCCCTCCACAGCCACCTCATCAGCCTACAAATCAGCTATGCACAACTACAGAAATACAATCCTCCGTACAAAGAGAGACTTCTACGCTCGCAAAATCTACCACTTCTTCTTCGACGCCAAGGCCCTGTTCTGTTATGTCAAGGATCTTACACAGCCAGCCTCCCCCACCATCCCAGATGACCTAGCCCAATCCAAATCTTCAGAACTGGCTATCTTCTTTCAGAAAAAAATCTTAAACCTTCTAGCCCCACTCGCCGCTTCAGAGACAAACTACCTCCTCCTCATTCCTCTACCTTCACCCAGAAAGCAAACTTCAATTCATTCGAATACACTTCTTCCCTCGAAATAGAAAATATACTAAAAAGATGAAACCTGCCTATCATCCAACTGATTCCATCCCTTCTAAACTACTGCTCAACATCCCTAATACAATTGCTAAGCCACTCGCTGAAATTATTAACTGCTCTCTATCTCAAGGCTCAGTTCCAGATTCTCTCAAACTTGCCTCCATTAAACCTCTGCTAAAGAAGCCTAACCTTAATCCAACCGACCTGGCAAACTTTCGACCCATAGCCAACCTCCCATTCATCGCCAAACTCCTGGAGAAAGTTGTCAACAAACAGCTTTCTGAATACCTTGAGGAATACAAAATCCTCTCCCCAGCTCAGTTTGGTTTCCGCAAATCACTGAACACCGAATCCCTTCTAATCTCTCTCTCTCTGATAACATACTCCTAGGCCTCGATAAAAAAACAACATACCTTTTGACCCTACTCGATATCTCAGCGGCGTTCGACACTGTGAATCACTCCATCCTCATAAAAAGTCTGACATAGGCATCTCAGGAACTGTGCTCAACTGGTTTAAGTCCTTCCTCTGCAACAGGAAATTCAAGGTCAGAATAAACAACAAGGAATCTCAACCTATTAGTTCAATACTCGGAGTCCCACAGGGGTCATCGCTCTCCCCTACACTTTTCAATATCTACCTCCTCCCCCTCTGCCAACTTCTCTCACATCTAAAAATCACTCACTTTGAGGGGCGTAACCAAGATGGCCGACTAAGAGGTAGCAGCTCCCGGACGCTCTGATCGTTTCTGAGTTACTTTTGTTATTATTGCCGTATTTTTTGGAAAAATGCCCCACAAAAGAAAAGGTAAGGTGAGGGTATACCATCCGAACCCTCCCTACCTTCCGACCAGAGGTTAATCCGGGAGTACGCGACATCAGTGGCGCAGGCGGTGGCTCCCGCGGGTGGAGGGGTTAGAGGAGAGCCCATTTCACCGGGAGAGATATCTTTAAGCCTGCCGAACCCGAAACATGCGCAGCAAGCTTCCTCCCCAGAATCGCCTGAAGCTACTGGTGAACCCCGAGGAAACTCAGTTGGAGGAGACCAGTCGGTGGGAGCCGAAGGAGTTGGTTCTGGGGTAGCGACGACATCAACCCCCATAAAGCTGAATGGAGCAGTTGGAGAAGGTGGAAGAATGGCGGAGGTAGCTGAGAGAGTGGATTCGACTTCTAGAGCTAATGGGGTGAGTCAGAACGCTTATCGGATTGAAAAACCTGCAATTGTGACTTTAGACTCCCTATGGGAGCTTATGGCTGGAATGGACATTAAGATACAGGAGCAATCTCATAAGTTACAAGGAGTTTCTGCCAAATTGGATATTGTAGCCCACGACCATCAGCAAATATTACAGGAACAAGGATCCGCTATCCAAAGGATTGAGTCGGAGGTTAAAGATTTAAAAGAAGTCTCAGCAGCATTCTCTAGGGAAAGGCTTGCTACATTACGTAAAATGGAGTTTCTTGAAAACTCTCTCAGACACTTGAACCTTCGTTTATTAAATTTCCCGGTGATAAAGGATGAACAATGCCTAGTAACAATCAAGAAATACCTGGGAGAATTTTTAAAAATCCCCCAGGAGAAAATTCCTGTGATAAAAAAGATATTACATCTTTCTCAGAGGCAAAGTACACCCAGAATAAGTGTTTTGGATAACATGGACAATCTGACGCAGTATTTAGAGGCATCAGAAATAGAGGTCGCCAGAAGAGAGACTCTTTTAGTGACTTTCATTTCAGAAGAAGATATAAATTTGATTATGCGTAATTATTATAAAAATTTACGGGTACCTTTCTGTGGGGACTTGGTAAGGATATTTCCTGACCTTGCCAAAGCCACCCAGGTGAGGCGGAAAGCATTTCTTCAAATGAAACCCAATGTATTATCTTTGGGAGGGAGTTTCATCGTGAAATACCCGTGTAAGTGTGTTATAGGCTGGCGTGGGTCTACTTACATTTTCTTTGATATACCACAGTTGAGAGAATTCCTGAGTTCCAAATGCCCAATGAAAGTTGAAACATCTATGGAGGGTTAGTAATTATGAATGTCTACTCTTGGTTGGCTATTGTTTGAATTACAATTTCCTTATAGATTACTCCTCTGTATTTCTGCACGCCCCCCGAAATATTGTCCTCTATAATGTGATAGTGCAAAACTAAGAGTTAAAATGTTACCTCTAATGGAAATGACAAAATTGTGTTTTCCTTCGTATTTCATTGTAAAAGCACTCAAATTTCTGTATGACAAAGAAGGATTTGTTATTATAATTTGAAAAATTTAATAAAGAATAAATTTAAAAAAAAAAAAAAATCACTCACTTTATGCGGACAACGTCCAGATTCTTATTCCAGTTACCGAATCTCTGTCAAAAACCCTCGACTTCTGGAACAGTTGTCTACATTCCATCAACCGCCTATTATCCAGCCTAAACTTAGTTCTTAACACTTCAAAAACTGAACTCTTACTCATCTCGCAGAACGACAATAATCCGGCCCTCAGCAACCTACTTGCTCCTCACTCGACCTCCATCACCCATGTGAGGGACCTTGGAGTCCCTCACATGGGTGATGGAGGTCGAGTGAGTTGTACTTTCCAACTGTAGTTATATGTAAACCGACGCAATATGATTTTTCATGAGCATCGGTATATAAAAGCGCATAAATAAATAAATAGTCTGTTCATTTTGGCCTGATGGATGGTAGTATACTCCCATTGCTTTACTCTTCCCCATCACACATGAAAATTTCACCCATAAACATGATACAGTGCATTTAGTTTTCTGCATGGTCTTTATCCTGTTGTACTCTATGCCATCTTTAACATAAAGTGTCACCCTTACCCCCACTCCCCATACCAAGTTGATCCACCCTTTCATTGCAGTATAATTTGTACCCTGATATAGCACTGTGCCATTGGTTATTCACCTTCTACTAGGTCTGTGAGATGCCAATTATATCTACTTCTTTATTAGAACATAAGAATTTCATTATGGGTCAGACCAAGGTACATAGAGGCTACTGTTCTTTCTATCTGGCTCATAAGTACCCATCAGATCTCCAATAGTTGATCTATTTCTTGTATCACACTCCCAGAGAGTGGCTTTCCCAATTCCTGGCTAATTGTTTTCGGTCTTTTCCTTCAAGAACTTGTCCCAATCCTCTTTTGAGCCCCACTATGTTATTTGTCTTGACCGTGTCCTTTGACAACAATTCCGTAGCTTGATTGTGTACTGAATGAAAAATGCCTATGATTTGTTTTTTAACCTGCCAGTTGCTAGTTTTGTGAAGTGTGTCCTAGTTCTAGTGTTTGGAAAGGTAAATAAAGTTCCCCGTTTACCTGTTCTACCCCACTCATAATTTTATAAATTTCAATCCTTTTCCCCTTCAGTCTCTTTTCCAGGTTAGAGTCCTAATCTGTTTAGCTTTTCTCCATAAGATAGCTTTTTCATCCTCTTTATCATTTTTGTTGTCTTCTCTCTGTCTTTGCTATGTCTTTTTTTGAGGTGGGGCAACCAGAACTGCAGACAATACTCAAGATGTGGTCGCACAATGGATCTATGTGATATTCTCAGTTTTATTCTCTTTTCCTTTCCAAATAATTCCTAACATTCTGTTGCCTCTTTGACTACCACCATGCACTGAGACAAATATTTCAAAGTATTGTACACAAGGACTCCAAGGTCCTTTTCTTTTTTTAATTTATTTTTTATTTAGAGCTTTTCTATACTGGCATTCATGATACAATGATATCATGCCGGTTTACAGATAACAGGGGGGTGCGATAACTTTGTACATTTAACAAGTGCAGAAGAAAACAAAAAAGTTACAATATAACAGGGTTGCTGGAACTGGGGGAGGAAGGAGACAAGAATAAAAGAATCTTTACAGAAGTAAAATATTTACATTGTGCAGTACAGTATCTTTACAGAAGTAAAATATTTACATTGTGCAGTAAGGACTTTTAATGGATATCTTTCAGTGTTATGCATTCTAACTCTTTCATGTTTACAAGATAGAATGACATTAACTATAAATGTAAAGTAAAAAAATTGGCAGTGGGAATGTGGGTGGATCTGGGGCACACTTGGTTGCCCTGCCCCCCAATAAAAAAGGCATTCCATTACCTCTACATGTTGGTGCTAAAGAGATTGTTTAAAGATATTGTCCAGCTTCCACCCCCTAAAGGCCCTTTTTAGTGGTTTATACCCTTTCTTATCTATCTCTCTTCCTGTAGGGTTTTTAAAAAGCTATAATACACATTTATTTTGTTTGTCATGTATAAAAGGGCCTACATGTTAAAACCCTGGAACACCTTAAAAGTCCAGGTCTAGGCATCTAGCCAACCAGAGTGCAAACTCAGCCCACAGGACATTCCCCAGGCCAGGGAAACAAATACCCAGGCCCAGATAAGAACAGGGAGGTCCAGAATAGGAAAAGAGTTCTCCAAGAATTACACCAAGACCCTATACTTTTGGATGTCTGTCTTTTGATGAAGCATTGCTGAGGTAAGCAGAATTTTTGCCTTGCTAATGGTATTTTCTATTGGAAAAGCTGGAATCCAGGCTGTTTCTGTCCTCCAGCACCTCTCCCCAAAGCCAAGGGCCAACCCATGCTATCACATTGTATTTTTATATCTGTTTTCTTCATCACCCCATATTTATTTATCGGGCATTCTTTTGCTAAGTAATCCCATCAGCATGACGCGGATATGAATATCTGTGGAGAAAAAGTAAATACTGATTCCCTGTACGTACCCGGATCAGTCCAGACTCCTGGGTTTTGCCCCCCTCCTAGCAGATGGAGACAGAAGTTTACAAACCAAACTTCGCCTTAACTAGGCTGGTGCCACCTACAGTCTGGCAGTCTTCTTCTGTCTCCTAGCAGGTGGAGGGGGTGCAAATCCTACAGTCTGAGCTGAGGCCTAGTTTTCTGAGTAAAAAAAAAAAAAAAAAAGATTGAAAAAAAAAAAAAAAAAAAAGTAAGAGATCAGATTTTTGATTGGTAGTTTGATTTGAGAGTTTTTAGGTAGGTAAGTAGGGGCTGAGACCGCAGTGGGGTGCCTGCTGGTCCGCCCGTCCCTCTTCCCAGGTCCCTGGGGGGTTGAGACCGCTGAAGGTGGGCTGAGGGCCCTTGCCAGCGTGTTGTCTGCCTGGGGGTGATACCGGGGAGCCCGGCTCACTCCCCCCAGGTGGTCCCGGAGCCAGAGGTATTTAAAAAAAAAAAAAAAAAAAAGTTATTTAATTTGTGTGTTGGTTTACCGTGCTGGCCGTCTTTCTGTTGTCTTTTTCTGTCCCTTCGGGCGCGCCGTTCGTGATCGCGAGGGCGAAGGGAACAGGGAGCAGCTGCGTTTTTGTTTTTTGTAGTCGCCGGGAGAGTTGGGAGCATGCCGCGGCGTCCTGTGTGCAGGGCCTGCGGCGCGGCCCGGCGCCTCTCCCGTGACAGCCTTGGTTCCGGCTGTCTCTCGGGGGGGGGGGGAAGGTGGCTCAGCTGCTCCGCCGCCGCGGAGAGCACGGCAGGCACGAGCCGAGGCTCCGGGAAGCTCGTCGGGGGTGAAGGCTGGCCCGTCCCTGCGCAGCGCGGGAACGGGCGCCATTTTGAGCCCGGCGACGTCGGTGGCGGGAAAATCCGCCATTTTGTCCCCTGCACGGCCGAGAAAGGCGGCGTCCGAGGCAGGGAGGGGGAGGGAGGATTTACCTCCCACGTTGTCCCCACAGCGGTCAGTCCCTGAAGGGGGCGCGGCACCGCGGCCGGCGGTGGAGAGCGTGCCGGGGGAGGACCCGGATCTTAGCTCTTCAGACTCCTTTAATTCGGAGTTCGTGTTGGTGATGCACAGGGCTTTTAGAGCGCGGCACATGGCCAGGAAAAGTGCACGGGGTTCGCTGCGCGCAGACCAGGGGTCAGAATCCCGGAAGAGAGTCCGGTCCACTCCGGTGTCGGATCCCTCGGGGGTGGTCCGACCATTCCGGTTGGGAGCGCCACGGGGGGACCCGGATACCGAATCTGAGTCAGATGAACCGGACGAGCAGGATCCGCCGTCCCAGCCGCGAGGCATTGAGGGGGACGGGGATCCGGGAACAGTTGGTCCCAGTATTGGCTACGGGGACGGGGATGACCCTAAGGTAGTGCGCTTGTTAGTGCGCTTGTTTCGCCGGGACGAGCTCGCGCCGTTGATTCCGGCTATCCTGGAGGAACTAGCTATCGAGTTGCCGCAGCAGGAGTCTTGGCTCGGTCGCACGGATCAGTTTCCGTTGCATTTTTCAGCATCGAATCTGCTGTTTAAGGAATGGGACACCCCAGATTTGGGGTTGAAGGTTGCTAAGGCCATGGATAAATGGTATCCGCTTACGGAGGATGCGCTCGAGTTGTTCAAAAGCCCGAGAATAGATTCGGCAGTGGCGGCCGTGACAAAGAGGACCACCATTCCGGTGACTGGTGGGACGGTCCTTAAGGATTTACAGGATTGCAAGCTGGAGGTGCAGCTCAAGAAGATTTTCGTGGTCTCCGCTCTCGGGGTTCGAGCGGCTATTTGCAGCGATTTCTCTTTGCGGGCAGGACTTCGGTGGGCTCAGCAGCTCTCCGCTAAGGAAGCTCTGTCGCGGGAGAAGGCGCTGCAGGCCGGTCGTTTAGAGGCGGTGATTGCTTATAGTGCCGATGCGTTTTATGATTTGCTGCGCACCTCGGCGGTGTCGGCGGGGTCGGCGCGGCGCTTGTTATGGCTGCGACATTGGGCGGCAGACGTATCTTCTAAAGCTAGGTTAGGGTCCCTACCGTTTAAAGGAAAGTTGCTCTTTGGGAAAGAGTTGGAGGATTTAATTGAGTCGGTGGGCGAGAACAAGGTCCATCGTTTACCGGAGGATAGACCGCCGACTAGGGGGGCCCCAGCGGCGAGATTCTGCTTCCGGGGTGGTCGTAGACCACCTCGTCTTTTCGACACAATGCTTCTAGGCAACAGTCGTATGCGCAGTCCTTTCGAGGGCGCCGTTTTGGCAGACCGGGCGCCGGTACAGGGGCGCCGGTCAGTAAACTTTCGCAAGGATGGGCGGCAGGTCCACTCCTCGGTTCCGGAAATCGGCGGCAGGTTGGGGCGATTTTACGGGGAGTGGGCCAGAATCACCTCGGATCAGTGGGTCCTAGAGGTGATAAGTCAAGGTTACGCGTTAGATTTTGCACGGCGGCCCCGGCCGTGTCTCATGGTGTCGCCATGCGGGTTTTCGGAAAGGAGGCGAGCGCTGCGGGAAACGATGTGTCATTGCGGGAGCTAGGCGCGATCGTTCCGGTGCCGTCGCACGAGCTTCGCAGCGGTCGATATTCAGCATGTTTCGGCCTATTCTAGACCTCAAAGGGGTCAACAGGTGCTTGCGGATTCCCCGTTTTCGGATGGAAACTCTGCGGTCGGTAATTGCCTCGGTGAGACAGGGTGAGTTTCTGGCGTCTCTGGATCTCGCGGAGGCGTATCTGCATATCGGAATACGCAAGGAGTATCAACAGTACCTCCGATTCGCGGTTTTGGGGCAGCACTTTCAATTTCAAGCTCTACCGTTCGGATTGGCAACGGCTCCGCGGACGTTCACCAAGATCATGGTCATGGTGGCTGCCCACCTTCGCAAGGAGGGGTGTCTGGTCCACCCGTATCTGAACGATTGGTTGATCCGGGCGAAGTCCGAACAACTGTGTCGGTTAGTGGTCCAATGGGTGGTCGGTTTACTGCAGAGGCTTGGCTGGGTTATCAACCTGGCCAAGAGTCATCTGGAGCCTTCGCAATCACTGGAATTTTTGGAAGCTCTGTTCGACACTCGGAAAGACATGGTGTACCTAACGCAGGAGCGAATGATCAAGTGGCAGGGACAAGCCGGCCGGTTGTTGAGCAAGGCCATTCCAGTCGTCTGGGATTACTTGCAAATGGTGGGGTCAATGACGTCCACCCGAGAATTGGTTCCCTGGGCGTTCGCTCATAGGCGTCTCTTACAGTGGGCGTTGCTGTCCCGTAGGAATCCGGTGTCGGAAGAGTTTTATCTCCCCTTGCCGCTACCGCAGTTGGCGCGCTCCAGCATGGCCTGGTGGCTATGTCCAGGCAACTTGGCACGGGGAGTTTCGTTGGCAGTTCCCTCGTGGACGGTGGTTACCACAGATGCCAGCCTGTAGGGCTGGGGCGCGGTGTGCCTCAGACAGTCGGTCCAGGGCACGTGGTCACCGACGGAAGCGTCTTGGTCCATCAATCGGTTGGACACCAGGGCGGTGCGTTTGGCTGTCCGGGCATTTTCTTCCGCTGGTGCGGGGTAGGTTCCTGTCGGACACTGCGACGACTGTGGCATATCTCAACCGTCAAGGCGGTACTCCGAGTCAACCGGTGGCCGCCGAAGCTCGTCAGCTCATGCACTGGGCCGAGAGGCACTTACAGTGTCTAGCAGCGTCACATATTGCCGGAGTGGAGAACGTTCAGGCGGATTTCCTCAGTCGTCATCGTCTAGACCCCGGCGAGTGGGAGCTCGCGGACGGGGCGTTCCGGCTCCTTTGTGCTCAGTGGGGAACACCGGCCTTGGATCTGATGGCGATATTTCAGAATGCCAAGGCTCCACGGTTCTTTGCTCGCCGTAGGGAAACGGGAGCACAGGGCGTGGACGCCCTGGCACTTCCCTGGCCGACGGAAGTACTTCTTTACGTGTTCCCGCCATGGCCGCTCATCGGACGGACAATCCGACGCATAGAACTACATCCGACGCCCGTTGTGCTCGTCGCGCCCGAGTGGCCTCGGAGGCCGTGGTTCGCGGATCTCCAGAATCTGGCGCTGGAGGATCCCATCCGGTTCCCGTATGTGCCGGACCTACTCCATCAGGGGTCCGTTTGTTTCGACCGGGTCGAATGCTTTTGTCTAGCGGCATGGCTTTTGAGAGGCGTAGGCTGAAGGCACGGGGTTATTCGGATGCGGTCGTTTCGACGCTGTTACGATCCCGCAAGGCATCCACGTCGCTGGCGTATGTACGCGTTTGGAAGGTATTTGAGTCGTGGTGTCTTGAGCAAAGATTGCGGACTACGTGGACCTCGGTGCCGGAGATTTTACGTTTTCTCCAGGCTGGTTTGTCGAAGGGGTTGTCTTGTAGTTCCCTTCGGGTTCAGGTTGCGACGTTGGCGTTGTTGCGGAGCCCAGGCCCAGGTGGGAGGTTATCCTCCCATCCGGATGTTGTACGTTTTCTTCAGGGAGCAAAGCATTTGCGTCCGCCGCTCCATTCTCCATGTCCGTCGTGGAACCTGAATTTGGTCTTGAGGGCGTTGTGCGCCGCTCCCTTCGAGCCCATTCGTAAGGCTACTGTGAAGGATTTGACTCTAAAGGTAGTGTTTTTGGTAGCGATTGTCTCGGCAAGACGGGTGTCAGAGCTTCAAGCTTTGTCTTGTCGGGAGCCTTTTCTGCGGATTTCGGACTCCGGTGTTTCAATTCGTACGGTGCCGTCCTTTTTGCCTAAGGTGGTGTCTGCTTTTCATCTCAATCAGACTGTGGATCTCCCGCGGATACATCTGTTCCGGGTCAGCGTGACTTACGTCGGTTGGATGTGCGAAGGGCATTGTTGTATTATTTGGAGGTTACAAATGTTTTTCGTGTGTCAGACCATCTCTTTGTTCTGTGGGGCGGTCATCGTCGGGGTCAGGCGGCGGCCAAGACGACTATTGCCCGCTGGTTAACAGAGGCGATTGGTTCGGCGTACCTTCTCCAGGGCAGGTCTCTGCCAGTGGGCTTAAGAGCCCATTCGACTCGTTCCCAGGCTACGTCCTGGGCGGAGTGCAACCACTTTTCTACGGAAGAGATTGGTAGGGCAGCAACGTGGAAGTCGTTGCATACATTTGCTCGGCATTATTGCCTGGATGTGCAGGATTCCAGCACGAGCAGTTTTGGTGCCGGAGTGCTCAGAGCGGGACTCTCCGGTTCCCACCCCAAGTAGGGTAGCTCTGGTACATCCCAGGAGTCTGGACTGATCCGGGTACGTACAGGGAAAAGAAAATTAGGTCTTACCTTGGTTAATTTTCGTTCCTGTAGTACCACGGATCAGTCCAGAGTCCCGCCCGTATCTGCTATGATGAGGGAGAGTCCGTTATCATGCGGTGTTCTTTCTCTCTGTCCTGTTTCGGTTGTCTGTTGGTGTTTATCAATGGCTCGGGTTCTGGTCCCATTTGGGGGATAGGTGAGCCAGTGGTTGGTTGGTAGGTTCCTATATATAGTTCGTTTGTGGTGAGATTTGGGGCTTCATCTGCTTTGACATTAAGTAAGACTGCCAGACTGTAGGTGGCACCAGCCTAGTTAAGGCGGAGTTTGGTTTGTAAACTTCTGTCTCCATCTGCTAGGAGGGGGGCAAAACCCAGGAGTCTGGACTGATCCGTGGTACTACAGGAACGAAAATTAACCAAGGTAAGACCTAATTTTCTTTTTGTTTGTGCTACTTCTCATACAGTTATTGCCCATCTCTCCCTTTTGGGCGTTCATATTTTTCTTCTGGGTTACTATCAGAAAAAGAACAGAGGATAACTGGTTTCTAATGGCTCAGTAGCAACTAATATTTCAGCATTTATATTGTAACTTACAAACTTTATGCAAGTTCTAGAGAAACTTCTCTAACATGCCACATGGCCCATCAGTGTATCTTTTAGAATGTTGTAATCTGAAAACAGTAACTAGTCTTTATAGCCTAGCCTATTGTTTTCTAGACATTTGAAAGCTGCTTTTTCAAAATAGATGTGCTGTTTATTAGTGGACTAATTTAGTTTTCTTTTTCTTATTCTTAGTTTTTAAAATAATTATTCTGACTGTATACTTCAAGAGCGTCCATGGCTGTTTTTCTAGTTCAGTGAAGTGTAGTTAAGACAATGGTTTGCTCACAAAAACAAATCTAGAGAAAGAAATGGGTGTATACATTTTAAAGACCAACTTTATAGTCCAGCAGTATCGCTGAAAACTGTCAAGCTGGAGATCTTAGTGTGATTCTTACATTTTTTTTCTCTATAACTCAATATTAAGAGATTCAGAAATCAAAATGCATGTCTAGATTATGCTAACAGCTCCTGAGAGGCAGATAAAGTTGAGTGCAGTTCCTGTAGCAGCTGCTGCCGCCTTGAAGTGCAGAGTTGGATGAAGATCTGAAGAAAATAGTAATAGTTCCTCAATGCCATTTAGCCTGAATGGGAGAGGAGGCCAGCATGAGAAGCTGTTTAACAAAATTACTCAAAATACACAGGAGAACATGTAGCCATTGTAGAACATGAGGTTGACATTCAAAAGAGTTGTCAAACTAACTTTGTGAGTTACCTGGACAAATCTTTGGAGTTGAAATTCCCCTCCCCTACCCATCTCCCATGCAGTGAACAATTTTTGTGCTTGTAACTTGTGCACACAAAATTTACCTACATAAAAAGAAGTATTTTTGGGGTGCAGTTAAAATTTATGCAATTATCACTGGCCATATAAAGTTATGCACATAAATCTGGCCAGAAAAATAGCTGCCCTAAAGTTAGCCAAATAAAATTATGCACATAACTTTATCTGAAAATATTCTGTGGCAGAGCTATATGCATAAGTCCTGCTGAATAATTTTATCTGGCTGTAATATTTTATACCTTTGTCCTTTTGATGCTACTTGTTGCTCAGTGGAAATAAGATATACAATAATATATTTATATATTGTGATAAAAGCAATGGTTATAATGCAATATAAGCAAAAGCAATATTCTAATAAGCATAGAGCTTATATAGGACCACTTATGAGAATGGCTCAAAAAGGGAGAGAGTAAAGTAATTTACAAGGATATGTCTTCACTGGTAGCTCTGCAAACAGGTGAGTTAACGGTCTCCCATTTGGTTCCACTCAAGTACAGCAACTTCGGTAGACCCGCTGGTAGTAGGGCATCAACTCCCCAAGAATTATGAAGACTTAAGCGCTGGGGTCAGAGGGGTCCAGATCTGTTTGTGACTTAAGCGCTGGGGTCCAGATCTGTTTGTGGCCTCATTCATCTGTTCCACTTTCCGTCTTGGCTATCTTTTATAGGATGTAAGAGGGATCTTTAGTGGCACAGGTGCAGTCCTTTCTACTTTGTCCATTGCAACTCAGCCAGTCAACACCCCCAATCTGGAAATACAGCGGGGTCCAGGGGCTACATGTCTGTTCCTCATTTTCTAGTAAAAAGATTTCTGTTAAAAGCAGTGGCTGCATGAGCTATGTAAATGAGAGACCCCATAAAAAGGCACATACACCTACAGAAGTGTTTAAAAGTAATATGTTAAAATCAATTTTCTGTAACATTTGCATATTTGCTGCTTGCTAGTAAGACTTCCCTTCTAAACAAGACAGCCCTACATAACATTTTCTCTGAGTACAGCAATATTCAGCAAGCAAAACAGCCTCACATAACATTTTCTTTGAATACACTTGATGTCATTTATGCTTAAGCAATTCACTTAACTGTTTCTGATGTGTCCCAATTTCCACCTATTTATTCCTGTCAATCACATCAAGGTGTCTTGCAATCTATTGTCCCTAAATACTCTTAATGCACTAACTTCCCCGCTCACCAGCTTACTGAATATTGACCTCAATATGATCACTTCTCATCATCTTTGAGTAAGATCAAGTATAAGATTTGGGTAATGACCTCTGAAGACAGTCTCTTTTTTGCCTTTTTTATGAGAATGATTATTTAGTATGTAGGATTTCCTGCAAACTGACCCCTTTGGGGACAAGAAATTCTGGACATTGACCAAAACTGAGAGGATTAAACATCCCTATTTAAAATAAATAAATGTAATCCCTTGTCTCTAACATGCATTATAGATACATAACCAATTGGTATACTTTTATATTTCATGTATATTTGATTGCTGTTCATTTGTTTAGTGTACTGAACTTTTAAGGGGTAAAGTGTTGGATTAAAACTGTTCAGAACTGCTGCCTTTTGTTCTAGGTTCTGCATGGCTGTGTCTATGGAGCTCAGTATTTCAGCAACCCCAGGTATTTTCCTCTCAGCCTTCCTGATCTAGCCTCAGAGGATTATGATCCTTTCATGCGCTTGGAAAGTCTGAAGGAACCAGAGCCTTTACATTCTCCAGACTCTGAGCGCTCTACTAAACTTCAGTCAGTCGCAGAGGGTATGTAGAACTGATTTACTTTATTAGTGATCAAAGTGAAATTCTGTACTGGATTACAAACTTTGAGCATAAAATCCTCTGTTTTTAAGATCCCAAACTTTGGAAGTGTTAATATTTTTTTTGTACAGTTGTATATTCTGTACCACTATTTATCTTCTACTAATGAGTTGTATATAAGATATATTGGTGTAGTAGTTGTGTGGGACACATCAGAGCTGTTTTTGTCTTTGATATCAGTAGATTGCAGAAGAGAAACTGTGGTCGCCATAAGTAATATCATAGCCAACTGAGCTGAAGAGAGTATTATAATTATTCATCGTTATGTAGTGCTACAAAGCACACGTAGCACTGTATAGATTCACATAAGAAAAAGTCTCTTCTCCATGGAACTTAGTCTAGTCTAGACACACAGACAAGACAAATAAGTTCCGGGAGCTTTATAGGAAGTTCAGGAACTTGATTATTATAGAAATTGGTTAAAAACAAGGCCAAACTTTGGGACAACCAATTTTATGATTTTGAATATATAAACTAGAACATGTTACTGTTCATTATATGATGTCATTGGGCTTAATTTAGGTGATTTCAGTGCTAGATATAATTATTAAAACTTTTGAGAATGATTAACCTGTCTGAGTGTTAAGAATGTAATCTATACAGTGGGTTATGTACCTTTTCCAGCAGATAGAGATGGAGCACAGCTGACATCAGCCCTCCAGTATTCTCCATCTCCAGCAGATGGTGGATGTGCATCTCCCTACTGGGGATTGCTTAAAAAATATTTTTTATACCAACTAACCCATCTTTCATGTAGATTAGCATACAATCTCTAACTGGTCAGCAGATTGTATTCCTCACTTTCATGCCTCATTGGAAGAAATTTGCTTTGCTGCATAGTGAAGATAATCACTTAACATTGCTTATCATCAAGATGTTAGGTTTCACTTATAAGCATGGGATTTGAACAGGGAGCCACAGGGACTATGTCCGCCCCCCACCTTTCCAAATATAATTTGCACCTGCAATTTTGCCACAGGAGACCAAGGACCTGCCAAAAAAAAAAAGCATTTGTGGCAGTGCGATAGTGCTCAGTACATTGCTGTTCTGTTGCCCACCTGCCCAGTAAGAGAATCATTGGTGACAGGATGAGCAGCACAACTGCACCCCTCAGATCCCCTCACTCACCCACTCATTCAGGTAAACAGGAGGAGAAGACAGCAAGCCTTGCAGAGCCTCTTTCTTTATGCAAATGATGTTTTATTATATTTGTCTGAATTTAAGGTGCCTGGCCCATGTTTGGTGAATCTATTGGAGGAATATGGAGACGTGTCCAGATATCTAATTAATTATGAGAAGTCTAAATTACTTTTTATTGGGGATAAAGTACAGATGCCCAAAAGACTGACAGTTCTGTAGAATATCCTGATGGTTTTACCTACCTTGAAATTGAAGTGTCTACCAGACTTGCAATTTTTACAAACTTGACTATATTTCAGTATTGGTCAAAATTAGGAAAGATCTGAAGGAGTGGATGGACTGATCTCTTGGGCAGGGAGTATCAATCTGCTTAATATATGTATAATGCCTCATCTGCTGTACTTGTTTCAACATCTTCCTTGTAGGGTTCCAGAGGCACTATTTCCCTAGGTTAAGATCCTGATGCAAAGTTTTATTTGGCATAACTGGGTGGGCGCATTTAATATGGTACGCTATATAGACCAAAATGTCAGGGAGGTATGACATTTCAGGGTTACTGGATGTCACGTAATGTATGTATTTGGAAATAGTATAGTTTGGACACTCCAGTTGGATGGGTTCAGTTGAAGCAGGCACAGGTGGAGTGTTTCAACTTGCCCCTACTGTTGATGAAGCCTAGTGTTCTTTAGTAGTTAGGAGAATTTTGAGGAACAAACTGATATTCTCACACACTATGAATATCTGGAGGAAAGTGCAGCTTTCTGAATGTGAAAGAGGAGATTTTATTGCCAATTTCACCATTGGCGAGGAATCCTAGGATCTCCTTTTTTCCAGCTATGGAGGCTGGCAACTGCAGGGTCCTGAGATCTGTACAGCAGATATGGAGAAGGAATTAGATGGGCTGTGTTTCGGTAGCTGAAAGATACATTTAAAATTGACCCAGGAATCTTGCACTCTTTATCTACAAATAAGAGAGACACTGGTGAGATTTCAGAGTAAGGGGTGGATGCCTAGATATCTCACTTCTGTTGAAAGGTTTTTGAGTGATAAGGGGTTGATGGGAAAACCCTTGTCATATATATGTATAAATCTTTGGTGATCACTGATCAAGTCATGAATAGGATCCAACATCTATAAGATGTCTGGAATAAAGATTTCTAGATGAATCTTGAGGAAGACTATTTGGGACATAATTTGGTAGGCTGCACATTCATTCTCCATATCTGCAAGACGCATTGAATTGATGTTGAAATTGCTTCACCAAACATATAGGTACTTGTTTTTCATTAAATTTGACAAATCTGCCTCACTACTTTGTTATAGGGGGTTGTAGAATGGATGGGTCATATGTGGTGGACCTTCTCTGAAATGCATACTTTTTAGTTAGAAGTAGAGGAATTAAGTTTTATGGTCAAGAAGGACCTCTTTCATCTTCTCTTTTTTTCTCGTGAGGGGTACTAGGTGAACTCTGAGGATACTTTGACCAGGAGTGAGACAGTCCTTGTTAATCAAAATATATATGCAGTCAGATTCACAGTTGGATTATAATGGAAACAGATTCCTGTGCTTGGTCACTGGAAGATACAGCAGGCTGGCATGGCTTTAATAGAGAAGATGCAAGAGAAGGGCGGAGTGTAAAGCATACACATATAGATAAATCGCAACAGAACAATGTGTGGCACAAATTATACTGAACAATAACAGTTCATCACCAAAGATTTTTTTATTTTACATATGCACACAGTCACTGTGCACCAAACAGATTAAATGACTTAGTAAACATTAAAGTATAACCGGGGGACCCGACTCGGCCGAGTTTCGTGTCAGAGCTGCGTCAGGGGGACTGGAGGATTCACAAGTTTCTGTTCTATAATTTGCCTGCTGTTTCCTCAAATTTTTCGATGCAGCTCACGGTAAAGAGTAGAGAGAACATTGCGAATATCAAAGACCACGAAGGTAGCCGTGACGTCAAACCAGTAGATTATCTGAAAAAATCTTTCTATGAAAGAAGTGTGATGAAGTATTCAAAACTTAACCCATTGTGTAGGGCTAGACACAGCGGCTGGAGCCATAGCGGAGACATTTTTCCAAGCAGTGAAATCGGCTAACTTCTCAGCCGGGGTGTAACAGAAGCTTGCCAAGGGGTTTTTTTTTTTGTTGGGCTGAACCCGGGTGCCTTCTTGTTTAGAGACCTACTCGGTCCAAATTTACAATTAAATAAAGCCAGCATTCTTCACCTTTGAGACTTTGGCCTGGGTTCAGACCAACAAAAAAAACCCTTGGCAAGCTTCTGTTACACCCCGGTTGAGAAGTTAGCCGATTTCACCGGTTGGAAACATTTCTCTGTGATGGCTTCAGCCTCCGTGTCAGGCTGCCCACATCCTCCGACTGCCCATGGAGTGGGACAAATGTCGGAATGGCACTTTGAGCTCAGAGACCGGAGGGAGGAGGAAACCCTACACAGAAAAAAAAAAAAAAACCTCCTGCTAAGTCTGTTTTTATTTTTAAACTTAGCAGAGCACAGCTTTACCCAGCAAAGCACAGAGACTGTTTCCGGCTGTGGGAGGAGAGGGCATGTGCCATCATTGCGGCTCGGCTTCCTGCACCCGCTACCTTTCAGCTGCTCAAGCAGCTAAGTCCATGCCGGCAAAAAACCAGCTACCAGACTAAGGCACACCTCTGAGGGACCACGGAAATCACCTCAGGAAATCTCAACTGGGGGAGGGATCATTTGGTATCACTGCAGGAGAACAGGGCTTTAATTTTCTTTCCTGTATTCTCCTTAAAATGGAAGCAATCCCCAGTGGGGACATACACATCCATCATCTGCTGGAGATGGCGAATACTGGTGGGCTGAGGTCACTGCAGGGGTATATGTACTGTGACGTCAGCTTGCTCTGCCTCCATCTGCTGGTAAGAGTGATTAACCCACTTGTTCTGGATTCATCTGACTAGACACTAAGAAATGCCATTTACCGTTGTAAATGACTTTGAAAATTATCCTCAATGCAGTGTGAAATGTGGTTTATCCAGGAGTGTTTTAGAGGGGGAAAAGACAAAGCAAAAACAAAATTACTCTATTTGAACTCCTGAGCATTTTCCTCCTTTAGCTAGAGGCAGAGAAGAGAGTTCAGATGCATAATTACACATTCCATATCAGTAGGTGCGGTGACAGAACATAGGCAGATGCCCAAATGTTTGAACACAAAAGGAAAGCCTGTCCTGCACTCTGCATGATAAATACAAAGCAAGCAGTTGATAGAAAAAGTCACACCTTTGACAATACAAACATGTTAAAATCCAGTTACAAGATATAAAGAGCCAGGGTTACCTAAACATACCATGATAGCATTAACACACCGAATAGCTTTTGCCAGGTATGACTTTTTATCTCTGTAGCTTTCCATGAATTTCTCTGGAATCGTACAGGACTTATTTCAGCTGGTATATCAGTTTAACCTTTCCAAATGTGCTGCTATTGCACATCTATGAGACTAGTGTGCTAAATTCTCCCATATAACTGAGATTGCGAAGATTTAAAGACTAGTTTTCTAAGATGATTGCCACAAAGCAGTCATTTTTATTTGACAGCGCAATCTCTTCATATAGCCTTGCTTACGTGTCTCA
Source organism: Rhinatrema bivittatum (assembly GCF_901001135.1). Lineage (NCBI taxonomy): Eukaryota > Metazoa > Chordata > Amphibia > Gymnophiona > Rhinatrematidae > Rhinatrema > Rhinatrema bivittatum. The sequence goes on along the minus strand of NW_021821158.1, from coordinate 74,446 downwards.
TCTTTTTTTCAAGTGTACCATAGTAAGTTTCACATAGTAACATAGTAATGATGGCGGAAAAGGACCAAAATGGTCTATCCAGTAGGGATGTGAATCGTTTTAGGACGATTAAAATTATCGTCCGATAATTTTAATATCGTCTTAAACCGTTATGGAACACAATACAATACAGATTCTAACGATTTATCGTTATAAATCGTTAGAATCGTGAGCCGGCACACTAAAACCCCCTAAAACCCACCCCCGACCCTTTAAATTAAATCCCCCACCCTCCCGAACCCCCCCCAAATAACTTAAATAACCTGCGGGTCCAGCGGCGGTCCGGAACGGCAGCGGTCCGGAACGGGCTCCTGCTCCTGCATCTTGTCGTCTTCGGCCGGCGCCATTTTCCAAAATGGCGCCGAAAAATGGCGGCGGCCATAGACGAAAAAGATTGGACGGCAGGAGGTCCTTCCGGACCCCCGCTGGACTTTTGGCAAGTCTCGTGGGGGTCAGGAGGCCCCCCACAAGCTGGCCAAAAGTTCCTGGAGGTCCAGCGGGGGTCAGGGAGCGATTTCCCGCCGCGAATCGTTTTCGTACGGAAAATGGCGCCGGCAGGAGATCGACTGCAGGAGGTCGTTCAGCGAGGGTTCCGGCGCCTCGCTGAACGACCTCCTGCAGTCGATCTCCTGCCGGCGCCATTTTCCGTACGAAAACGATTCGCGGCGGGAAATCGCTCCCTGACCCCCGCTGGACCTCCAGGAACTTTTGGCCAGCTTGTGGGGGGCCTCCTGACCCCCACGAGACTTGCCAAAAGTCCAGCGGGGGTCCGGAAGGACCTCCTGCCGTCCAATCTTTTTCGTTTATGGCCGCCGCCATTTTTCGGCGCCATTTTGGAAAATGGCGCCGGCCGAAGACGACAAGATGCAGGAGCAGGAGCCCGTTCCGGACCGCTGCCGTTCCGGACCGCCGCTGGACCCGCAGGTTATTTAAGTTATTTGGGGGTGGGGGATTTAATTTAAAGGGTCGGGGGTGGGTTTTAGGGGGTTTTAATGTGCCGGTTTTTCGATTTTTCGATTTTTCGATTTTTTAACGATTTTCACGATTTTTCACGATATTTTACCCCCCCAAACGGCAACAATACGATTCCCTCCCCCTCCCAGCCGAAATCGATCGTTAAGACGATCGAGGACACGATTCACATCCCTACTATCCAGTAAACACAGCAAGCTTCTTATGGTAGTATCTGCCATACTGTGCAGATTACCCCCATGTTTCTCTTTTACTGGGTGATGAGCCTTCTTGAAAATTCAGACAATGCTTCTTGAAGTGATTTGCTTATGGACTTGGCTGTAGAAGCAGTCTTGTGCTTTTTCCCTTATATCTGTGAATCATTACCCCAGACTGTAAAAATCAGGGCCCATGTTAGTTGTCATCTAAATCCAATATTTCTTTCCAACCACTCCCTCTCCCCAACCGTCAAAGTGGACTGTGATACAGTTGTGTCAAAGGAATCAAGGCTTATTGGTTAAGGGTAGTAACTGCTGCTCCGTGCAAGTTATCCCCATCCTTATCAGTTCCCCATACCATAAAGGGAACTCTCATTGGTGGTTGTGTGAATTAAATTCCCTTTTTCCTTCTGCCGTTGAAGCAAAGAGCAATGTTGCAGTTGCATCAAACCATCAAGGGTAGTAATTCCCATACCTTCCTTTAAGGGTAGTAACTGCCGTACCAGCAAGTTACCTTCATGCACTCTTTTCTTCATTTCTAGACCAGTGGTTCTCAACCTTTTTCCCATCGTGACACACCTAACAGACCACGCTCACATGTGTGACACACTGCTCATTACAATTCACGGCGGAAATAAAAAAAAATAAAGGCCCAGTATTATTTCTATTGTTAAGAATGATACAAGGAAAAGATACTTATACTGTCTGAACAGAAATTGCATAAATAGTAAACATCCCATACCAAAACAGCACCAATTTCCAGCACTCAAACAGTAACCACCTTATCTAAGAAAAGGCAACACTGAAAATATTACACCAGGCCTTAAGACACCAATACATTTCATGAAGGTTGGTATATAAAAGTGTTAAATAAATAAATAAATAATTCTCCTATTAGGAAAAAGGACCAAGTCAGGCTGCTATAGAGCCCTACACAGAAACTACACAGCAGCAGAAAACCTCACCTGAATCACATGTGCTGACCCTCACCTAACAAAGAATAAAGAGACCAAAATGCATAACTAGAAGCATGCAGACAAAAACTGAATTGGAAACTGCAACAAGCCAGGGTCTCTGTATGCAGTGTAACAAAAGAAAAAGAGAAACATCACCAGTCCTTATTAAACAAATCAAGAAATATAAAATCAATAGCAAAATCATACTAACAAAAGGAACAGATTATTTCAAAACATCTGATAAATGGAATATCCAATAATTAAAAACTCATTTCAAAAATTTCTAGATACCAATAAAATATTTCAAAATAGCAGACACAAAGGCCCAATAATGAAAAATAATAAGGATACAAAAAATGTTTTGCTCTGCATACCTGGGAGCATTTGATATCCAGGTGCCCTGAGATTGTTTTAAATTAGCAGGAGGGGGGATGGTTTGCTTGCAACTTTCTCCTCTCTCTCTCTCTCTCTCTCTCTCACACTGGCTCTCAATTGCTCTCATATACACGTTTTTTCTCTCTCACTTATATAGTCGCTTAATTACACATTTACACACATGCTGTCTGTTTTTTCACACTTACACATACAGGTTTTCAATCGTACACATACATGCTGTCTTTTTCTCTCACACACAGACTCATTCACATGCTTACACACATGCACTCTCTTTCATTTACACACAGGATCTCATTCACATACTCACATGCTCCCTCACCTAAACCAGCTCTCAATCACACAGTCACACATGGTCTTTCTTTTACTTATACACACAGGCTCTTAATCATACGTACACATGATCTCTCTCTCATACAAAGGATCTCAATCACACACGCATACTCTTTCACACAAACAGGTTTTCAATCACAAACTTACACATACAGGTTCTCAGTCCTACACTTCCATTCATGCTATCTCTCACACACAGGCTCTCAATCACACACATACTCTCTTTCACATATACAGGCCTCAATCATTCACATACATGCTGTCTCACGCGCACACACAACACAGCACATCAAACACTTATGCTTGCTCATTCACTCACCTCCCCTCCCCCCCAAACTAGTGACAGCAGCAGCCTCTTCCAACCCTAAAGGCAGCAATAACCTCCTTTACTTTCAGCCCTCGCGGAGAAAGGAGTCCCATCAGCCACGGGAGTTGACGTTGTTCTTCGTTTTTCTCCAAGCCGCGCTGCTCATTCCTCAGGCTGCGCCTCTCTTTTCTTCTTCAGGCCAACGCTGCATGCACTAGTATGGTCTCTTCTTCCCGCGCACACGGCCGCGGAGGGGGGGGGTGGAGAGAGCATGCTGGTGCCGCTGACTCCAGCTGGCCTGCCACATTCCACCTGGGCTATCAGCGTTTTAAGCCCCGGCGGAGGACCTATTTTGCTCAGGTAGGGGGAGCAGCTGGGTCAGCAAGGGACCGGGAAGTGTGGCGACACACCTGCATGTGCTTGGCGACACACTGGTTGAGAACCACTCCTCTAGCCTTTAGGGATCCACAGTGTTTATCCCATGCCCCTTTAAATTATTTGACTGTTTTCATTTTCACCACCTCATCTGGAAGGGCATTCCAGGTATCCACCATGAAGAAATATTTCATAACAATGGTTCTGTCGTCCTCCCTGGAGTTTCATTTCTTGAAATCTAGTTCTACTGATTTCTTTCTAGTGGAAAGGGTTCAAAATTCATGCATCATTAAAACCTTTCAGGTATCTGAACGTCTGTATCATATCTCCCCTGCACCTCCTCTCTTCCAGGTATACATATTTAGATCTTCAGCCTCTCCTCATAAGTCTTCTGATACTGACCCCACACCATTTTTTTCGCCCTTCTCTGGACTGCCTCCATCCTGTCTCTCTCTCCTTTTTGAGATACGGCCTTCAAAACGGAACACAATATTCAAGATGAGGCTTCACCAAAGACCTGTACAGGGGCATCAGCACCTCCTTTTTCTTACTGGTTATTCCTCTGTCTAAGCAGCCCAGCATTCTTCTGGCTTTAGCTATTGTCTTGCTACATTGCTTCTCCATCTTCTGATCACCAGACAGTATTATTCCAAGATCCCATGCCTATCAGTCTTTCACCTCCCATTCTATACAGCTCTTTTGGGTTATCGCATCCTAGAATCATGACTGCACTTCTTGGCATTGAATCCCAGCTTCCAAGTCGTCGATCACTCTTCAAGCTTTCTTAAATCAATTTTCATTCTGTCTACTCAGTCAGGCATTTCCACTCTGTTGCATATCTTATTTTCATCTGCAAATAGACAAACTTTATCTTCTATTCTTTCCGCAGTGTTGCTTACAAAGATATTGAACAGAACCAGTCCCAACACCAATCCCTGAGGCACTCCACTTGTTCTCTCTGCAGAGTAGGTTCCATTTACCATTACACATTGTCTCTTATCAGTCAATCAGTTTGTAATCCATGCCACCACCTTGGCGCTCACTCCCAAGCTTTTCATTTTATTCACAAGGCTCCTATGCTGGACCATATCAAAAACTTTGCTGAAATCCAAGTAGATAACATCACACGCTCTTCCTCGAGCCTATTCTCTAGTCACCCAATGAAAATAAAATTTTTCTGACCCTTCCTCTGGTGAATCCATGCTGCCTTGGGTCCAGCAACCTACCCAAATGTAAATAGTTTATTTTATTTATTTATTTTAAAATGTTGTATACCGTCATTCGCAAGAAACATCACAACGGTTCACATCATAGAATCATAAAATTATAAAAGCAACAATAAATTCTGGTAGTTAAAATACAATAAGATATTTAAACAAAATAAAATTCACCATCCTTTCCTTCAGCAGTGTCTCCATTAATTTTCTCACCACCGAGGTGAGGCTAACCAGCCTGTAGTTTCCAGCCTCCTCTCTGCTACCAATCTTGTGAAGCAGGACTACCACTGCTCTTCTGCAATCCTACGACACCACTCCCGTTTCCAGGGATCTATTCAACAGGTTCTTCAGTGGCCCTGCCAGCATATTTCTGAACTCCCTCAGTATCCTGGGGAGTATCTCATCTGGCCCCATGGCCTTGTCCACTTTGCCTAGCTTTTCCCATACATTCTGTTCCGTAAACAGTTTCATCTACCCCCATCCCCATTTACGCTTTTCTCAAACAGCAATGGTCCTTCTCCAGGGGTGCCTTTAGTGAACACTGAACTGGAGTATTTGTTTAATATTTCCACCAATTCTTCATATCTCTCCACAGATTGCTCCTCGTCACATTTCAATTTCACTACACCATTTCTGGCCTCTCTTCTTTCTCTGATATATATGAAAAATGTTTTGTCACCTTGCTTTACCTGTTTGGCAATCCTTCCTTCCGCTAAACCTTTTGCTTTCCTTATTTATTTCTTTGTCTCTCTGTTTTAACAGATATTCACCCCTGTGTTCCCGTTTTTGGGATTCTTTATACTTCTTCAATGCTGTTCTTTTTGCCTTTATTTTTTGAGCTACCTCCTTTGAGAACCAGATCAGTTTCTTTTTCCTCTTTCTCTTGTTTACTTTTCTAATATATAGATTTGTTGCCTAGGTAATAGTTTCTTTTAATTTAGCCCACTGTTGTTCCACCTCACCAGTTTTTTTCCCAGTCTTCAAGTTCTTCTGCCTGGTACGTCCCCATTTTGACAAAGTCCTTATTTATGAAATTCAAAACTCGGGTCTTCATGTGACTTCTCTATCCTATTTGCGATATCGAACCATACCATCTGATCACTGGTGCTCAAGTGAGCCCCTACCCGAACATTAAGAGATATTATCCCCATTAGTGAGTACTAGATAGAGTATCACACCCTCCCTCATGGGTTCCATTACCATTTATTTGAGCAGAGTCCCATCCACTACTCGTAGATTCCACAGAAGGGTTACTTCAATCTACATCCGGCAGATTAAAATCTCCATCGAGCAACACTTCTCCTTTCTTTCCCACATTTTGGATGTCTGATCAGATCTCTGTCCAGTTCTTTAGTTTGAGTTGGTGGCCTGTGGATCACACCAGTCAAAATGGAAGTACCGCCATCTTTTTTTTTTTTTTTTTGTGTATGGTCCAAATTGCTGCTGCTTGTTGCGAGCAACATCAGCATGAACCCCTCTTGCCTTGGAGCAATTGATGCAACCTCATGGGCTGGGTCCTAAATTTTGTGCCAACGGCGGGTGAGCGAGTCTTAGCATGGCCAAGCTATGACAGAGTCCAAGGGGCTATGCCTGAAGCTGAAGACTTTATAGAGGCAAGGCTGTGGCTGAAGACAAGGCAGAAGGCTTGGAATGGAGCAAAGGGCGGTGCAAGGCTGAAGACTGGAGCTGAACCGGGCTGAAGACAAACCAGGTGACCTTGCTGAGGCAACGCTGTGTTGCACGGCCAGGGTTTAAATACCTGGCCATGTGATGTCGTTGGGACGCACTGAGAGCCTGGATTCCTGCCATGGGGTCCTCACAAGTTGGCATACACCTAGAACTGCAGCTGGAGCGGCGGCGGCAGTTCCCTGTCATATCAAGTGGCTGGAGTCAGCCGTTGTCGTCGGGTAACTGCTTGTGGCTCCACAAGCAGGTGTAACTGCTTGTGGCTCCACAAGCAGGTGTAACTGCTTGTGGACCAATGCCGCGAGCTGTGAACGTAACACTTCTTTTCCCCACATTCCTTGCAGTTCAGTTGGTTTGATTTTTTTTTTTTTTTTTACATAAAGAGCTATTCCTCCCCCTTTCTGTCCCCTCTGTCCTTCCTTAACGTGTTATAACACTGGATGGCTGTATCCCAATCATGAGACTTGGTAAACCATGTCCCAGTAACAGCAGCAACGTCCACATCCGCCTCCACCATTAGGGCCTGTAGGTCTGGGACTTTTTTGTCCAGTCTATGAGCACTTGTGGTCATAGCTTTCCAGCTGCTCTTTCTAGTCACCTTTTCTGTATTTTTGAACTGATTGATTTTGTTACATTTTCTTCCCTTTTCCCATTTTGCTTGGGGGTGATATGCCAATTACACTGACCGCCTCCTGCCACCCCCACTCTCTAGTTTAAATGCCTGATCATGTAGGATCTGAATTTTGCACTTAGTATCCTCTTCCTACCATAGACAAATGTAGGCCATCCTTACCATATAACTTTTTATTGCTTCTTATATGGCCCCAGCCTCCAATATCCAAAACCACTTTCCTAACACCAGATTTTGAGCCAGGAATTAAAATTATCTATCTGGCATAGCCTATCCTTTCCCTTTCCATGAACAGGTAATACTTCCAAAAAGGCAATAGTCTTTGCCATGTGTCTAATCTTCACTTTTCAGAATATCTAATCTAAGAATTGGATAATCAAGTACTCATTTTTCAGCAGTTTACTCTGATGATTTGCCATTATACCTACATTGATTGAACTACATTGGTTGTCAATACACGAAAGAATCAAGTATAAGATTGCAATGTTGATTTTTAAGCTGTTAAATGTCTTTGGGCTAACTCAATGTTAAAACTTTACCAACCAACAAGAGCCCTGCTTTCATCTCAACGTGGCTTACTTGAAATCCGCTAACCAAAAATGGCACGTTTACATACGACCCGTGAATGTGCTTTTTCTGTTGCCGGGCCCAATTTTTTGAATTCCTTACTGATTGATTTGAGACAATCGGATTCAGTCAAGCATTTTAGAAAACAAGTTAAAACTTTATTTAATTTAGCTTATTTTTAAATTAATGATTTCCTGTAAAAATATCATTGTTTTAATTTTTATTGATTTTATTTTTTCCTTTTTTGTGATTTATTTATTATTTTTATAGAATGAAGTCTTGTTATCATAAATGATTTTTTTTTGTTTTAGCCTTGTATTGTTAATTTTTATGATTATGTATGTTCCCTTATGTTCGTCGCCTAGGCCTTTTTGTGTTGCGCAATTCACAAATTTAATAAGATGTTAATGTAAGTGATTTCATTAAAGTAGCCACATCCAATACATTCTTCTGAACTTCAGACTTCCTTTCATGCATTATCCAATTTCACAGGGTACTGAAAGTGTACACTTTCATTGTAGTGTACAGTTGGGGCAGATTTCTTTACTTTTGTAGCAATTTTATTTTCATAGTCTTGACAAATGAAAATTCATCTTTTCCCTTCTGATTTATTTATGCTTAATTGCCCCTTCAAAAATTTTGAGCAATGTACAAAAATAAAAATATGCATTTAGCACAAAATCATATATTAAATAAATCATATAAAAATAACAAAATATCAAAACAAAAAATATAGACTAGTTTGGATCAATAAAAAATAGAATAAAATTGAAGATAAGCCATCTGATCCAAAAACAAAATTGTTACAAATTAACAAAATCAAAGCTTTCTGAAAAAAATGGGCTTTGAGTAGGTATCTCTATCACAGCACCCAGAAATAATCTTAGTGGCTGCGTTCTGGACCAGTTGAAGGCTCCACACATGCTTCACAAGCAATCTGATCAAAATAGTTAACAGTAGTCCAATATTGACAAGACCAGTGAATGCATCACTGTTTTCTATTAGATCTCAGATAGAAAATGTTTAAATGAGCAAACTGATTTTACCTTAAACCATGCTCTCTAACTGAAGAAGTATGGGCATCCAAGCTAAATCTGTTATCAAGGAGAACTCCCAAACTCCTTACTTGAAAATTGGTTGCTAGAGGGACCCCTTCCAGACAAACTTGATGACCACCCAAATCCAGTTCAGAATTTCCAATCCAGTTGCTTTCTGCTAGATACACTTGAATTAAAAAATCATTAATGGCCTGTACTGAATAAGAGATATTACTGTTAAGTGAACAATAAATTTGCAGATCTGTATAGCACTGAGTTATGAAAGCACAAACTAATAATTTCAAGAATGAGGTGCATATAAATATTTAATAATACCAGGGACAACACAGCCGCTCTACAGAATACCACATTCTGTCTCAGAGCAGAAGACTTGGCCCTTTCAGACCACTATCTGTGTTCTGGACACACAAATTGTTCTCCTAATTTATCACCTGAAGGAAATAAATGTGAAAGGCCAGATATCTAAATGGCTAAAAGAAGTCTGAGTGTTCTTTAAAAGCATCGAAATATCATGAACTGAATTAGACATCTATCCATTAAATAATGGAAGAAATATTTTCTTCCAGCAGATCAGTGGGTTGACTTTGGGTCTTAGGCTCTGATACATTTTTTTAACTTTATCTTCAAAATATGTTGCAAACCCTTCATACTTTAATAAGCAGTGGGAGTAGACTACAGGAGATTTGACATAGTCAAATTTCTTGCAGCAATAAAGAGCTGTCATGAATTATTTTGAGCAGTTTCAATATTATCTTGGTAGAATTTATAGTTATATTCCTGGACAGCAATTTTATATTGCTCAGTAATAGATAATTAGCTTTATTTAAATCCAGTTTGGTTTTACTCCAGACTAAGTGCCTGTTCTCCAGGATCTTAGCTAGCAAGAATACAAACCTGATTCTTAGTACTATCAGAAAAGAAAGAAAGGACTCTGACTTTGATATTATAATCCACATGGGGCCAATGGGCCTGACTGTAAATAAAGTCAGGATTGTACAGAGACAGAGCTGACTGAAGACATCCAAAAGATAAGCATGAAGAGGAAAGTGGTGTTAGTGGGAAGATAATCTCTCGAATGTGGATTGGGGTATCACATTGATAAATCAGAAAATAGTAGAGAGATTGTGGATGCCTTCCTAGGAACTCTGCTCAGAAAAATGATGGACCTACAAGGGAAAGGATGATACTGGAGCTCATACTTTCAAATAGAAGAGGTGTCGCAAATGTTTGGCTGGGTGCCCACCTGAGCATCCGGCGTATTCCTCCTAATGACAGCAGAAGCACCAAGCCCAAGTCATAGTAGGCTGCCACCATAATCTGAGCTGAAGAACTTTGTCCTTGAAGATACTGGAAGGGTGAGTTGGGCATGGGGGCCGGAGGAAGAGGGGCCCTGGAGGCTACCGTTTATTAAGAATGTGCTTGACCAAGGTGAGGTAGGTAGGAGTCTGTAACTGTTTCTTTTTATTTTTCTGAAGATGGCTGAGGTTTGGTGGGGAGGCTGCAAGCTCAACCCAACAGGACCGAACATTTGTGGGGACGGTAGCTGTCACAGGGCACTAAGTCTGCAATCATCTTTTTTTTTTTTTAACCCTGCTAATCGGCAGTTAACAGACTATATTCTTTTGAGTATAGCCAGTTAAGGTTAAAGTTATTCAGCAAACCGTAACCAAATAACTTTACATCTAACTAGTGATATGCGAAAACAGCTGATTAGGTTTAAAATGATCTAGCTATGGTTAGTCAAATAACTTTAATCGGAGATATACAGAGGGTTGTTTATCCCACTGAATATCCCAGATAACTTGTCTGGCTAACTTTAGCTGGATAGGTTATCTATTTTCTAGGTATTTGAATATTGCAGGGTGGTCAAATCCAGTATTCGAGAGCCACAAACAAGCCTTCTTTTCAGTATATTCACAATGAATATGCAAGAGAGATTTGCTTGCAATGTCTCCACTGTATGCAAATCTATCTCATGCATATTCATTATGAATATCCTGAAAGCGTGGTTTATTTGTGACTCTCAAGAACCAGAATTGGCCACCCCTGGAATATTGGTATGCGACCTAGAGTGGCTAACTGCGTTACAAACTGGCTGAGGTGACAAAGAGTAGTGGTAAATGGAGTTTTCTCTGAGGAGGTAGGGTGTTACTAGCTGTGTGCCTCAGGGATCAATCCATGGATGGTTCTTTTCAACATTTTCATGAGCAACATAACAGAAAGATTATCAGGAAAGGTTTGTCTCTCTGCGGATGATGCCAAAATCTGTAACAGGATAGACAGCTAGGAAGGTGTGGAAAACATGAGAAGGAATCTAGCAAAGCTTGAGGAATTATCTAGGGTTTTGCAGTTAAAACGTAATGCTAAAATAAAATGCATTTAGGCTGCAAAACCCATGGGACAAGTACAGTATTGGAGGTGAAATTCTTCTAAGCACAAAGGAAGAACTGGATCTGGGGTGATTGTATCTGATGATCTTAAAGTGGCCAAACAGGTGGATAAAGTATTGGCAAAAGCCAGAAAGATGCTTGGCTGCATAGGGAGAGGAATAGTCAGCATAAAAAGGGAGGTGATATCGCACTTTATAAGTCCCTGGTGAGACCTTATTTGGAATATTATGTACAATTCTGGAGACTGTACCTTCAAAATGTGTCCATCCAGGCAGCCCAGCACCTGCCGCTCCATCCATGTTACCCCACAAAGGGTAGCAGTACTTACAATCAAAACCAAACCACTGTCAAACCCACCACAACATTACTGCCAGGGTGAGCGGCCTTCCTGACACAATTTGAACTCGCTTTGCTTTCGGACTTGGCCATAGCCGCGCTCCTGTGCTTTTCCCCTCATGTCTGCGTATCACTACCCCGGACTGTAAAAGTCAGGGCCCAGTGCTGGCTCTCCTCTGAATTCATTTCCCCACCCACGGTCAAAGCAGAGACCGACGTTGCATCAAAGGTGTCAAGGCTAATTGCTTAAGGTTAGTGACCCCCCCATGCCTTCTGCTGGGGGCAGTAACTGTTGCTCAGAGCAGGTCACCCCCGTGCACCCGTTTCTTTGTTTCCGTCCTCTGGCCTTTAGGGATGTGCAGTGTTTATCCCATGCCCCTTTGAATTCTTTTGCTGTTTTCGTCCTCACGTAACAGAACCAGTTTAAAGACTGAGTTTGCATGCATTCCCAGAGGTTAGTAATTCAGATGCATGCATTCCCAGAGGTTAGTAATTCAGATGCATGCATTCCCACAGTTAGTAATTCAGATGCATGCATTCCCAGAGGTTAGTAATTCAGATGCATGCATTCCCAGAGTTAGTAATTCAGATGCATGCATTCCCAGAGTTAGTAATTCAGATGCATGCATTCCCAGAGGTTAGTAATTCAGATGCATGCATTCCCAGAGTTAGTAATTCAGATGCATGCATTCCCAGAGGTTAGTAATTCAGATGCATGCATTCCCAGAGTTAGTAATTCAGATGCATGCATTCCCAGAGTTAGTAATTCAGATGCATGCATTCCCAGAGGTTAGTAATTCAGATGCATGCATTCATTTGTACACTTATAAATTAATGCATTAATTCACTTTAATTCATCAAAAATTCACTTTATTTCATATATTTATTTGGCATTGCTTATTTTTATATTTATTGCTACGTTAAATAGTTATACTTCTTATATATAAAATATTATATTTCTTTATTTATTTCCAGTTAAACCAGGGGTCGGGAACCCATGGCTCGCGAGCCAGATATGGCTCTTTTGAGGGCTGCATCTGGCTCGCAGACAAGTGTCGCCATACTTCGCGGTTCCCCGCTGACCCAGCTGCTCCCCGGTCCTCCGCTGCCCGGGCTTAAAATGCTGTCAGCCCGGGCGGAACGCGGCAGGACAGCTGGAGTCAGCGGCACCGGCGTGCTCTCTTCTCCTCCCCCCCCCCCCCCGCGGCCCGGAAGAGGAAGTGGAGAGCATCGGGTGCCTGCGCGGGAAGAAGAGACCACACTAGCGTGGTCTCTTCTTCTGCGCAGGCACCCGATGCTCACCACTTCCTCTTCCGGGCCGCGGGGGGGGGGGGAGGAGAAGAGAGCACGCCGACTGGAGTCATCCGGGTGCCTGCGCGGGAGTCATCGGGTGTCAGCCGGGTGCCAGCGCTGGAGTCATCGGGTGCCTGCGCAGGTCTTCCCGCGCAGGCACCCGATGCTCTCCACTTCCTCTTCCGGGCCGCGGGAAGAAGAGAGCACCGGCGTGCTCTCTTCTTCCCGCGGCCCGGAAGAGGAAGTGGAGAGCATCGGGTGCCTGCGCGGGAAGACCCGCGCAGGCACACTGGTGTCCGACGGGAAGAAGACTGCAGCGCGGCTCGGAGGAAAATGAAAATCTTCAACCGCGGCCGATGGGACTCCGCCTTCGCCTCCGCGAGGGCTGAAAATGAAGGAGGTTAGCGTTGGGAGGTGGCTGCTGCTGCCGCGAGTTCCGGGGGGGGGGGGGGGGGGAGAGAGAGAGTGAATGAGCGAGCAAGCATGTGTGTTTGAGATCCTGTGTGTGTGTGAGTGAGAGATTGCATGTATGTGAATGATTGAGAGCCTGTATATGTGAAAGAGGGTATGTCTGTGATTGAGATCCTGCCTGTGAGAGAGAGAGCATGAATGTAAGTTTACCATTGGGACCCTGTATGTGTAAGTTTGTAATTGAAAACCTGTTTGTTTGAAAGAGTATGTGTGTATGATTGAGATCCTTTGTGTGTGAGAGAGATCATGTGTATGTATGATTAAGAGCCTGTGTGTATAAGTAAGAGAGAGATCATGTGTGTCTGTGTCTGATTGACAGCTGGTTTAGGTGATGGAGCATGTGAGTATGTGATTGAGAGCCTGTGTTTAAATGAGAGAGACCATGTGTGTCTGTGTGATTGAGAGCTGATTTAGGTGAGGGAGCATGTGAGTATGTGATTGAGAGCCTGTGTTTAAATGAGAGAGAGAGACCATGTGTGTCTGTGTGTGATTGAGAGCTGATTTAGGTGAGGGAGCATGTGAGTATGTGATTGAGAGCCTGTGTTTAAATGAGAGAGAGAGACCATGTGTGTCTGTGTGATTGAGAGCTGATTTAGGTGAGGGAGCATGTGAGTATGTGATTGAGAGCCTGTGTTTAAATGAGAGAGAGAGACCATGTGTGTCTGTGTGTGATTGAGAGCTGATTTAGGTGAGGGAGCATGTGAGTATGTGATTGAGAGCCTGTGTGTAAATGAGAGAAAGAGAGGACATGTTTGTAAGCATGTGAATGAGAGTTTGTGTGTGAGAGAAAAAGACAGCATGTATTTATGTGATTGAAAGCCTGTGTGTGTGTAAGCGTGAAAAGATAGACAGCATGTGTGTAAATGTGTAATTAAGAGCCTATATAAGTGAGAGAGAAAAAACATTTGTATATGTGAGTGACTGAGAGCATGTGTGTATAGGTGTGTCATTGAGAGCCAGTGTGAGAGAGAGCGCTGGTATGTGACTGAGAGAGGAGAAAGTTCCAAGCAAACCACCCCACCTCCTGCTAATTCAGAACAATCTCAGGACACCTGGATATCAAATGTTCCCAGGTATGCAGAGCAAAAAAAATTTTGTATCCTTATTATTTTTCATTACTGGATCTTTGTGTCTGCTATTTTGAAATATTTTGTTGGTATCTGGAAATGTTTTATATGAGTTTTTAATTATTGGATATTCCACTCATCAGCTGTTTCGAAATATGTTCTTTTTGTTAGTACAGTTTTACTGCTGATGATTTTATATTTCTTGATTTGTTTTATAAGGATGTGTGATGTTTCTTTTTTCCTTTGTTACACTGCATACAGAGACTCTGGCTTGTTGCAGTTTCCAATTCAGTTTTTGTCTGCATGCTTCTTGTTATGCGTTTTGGTCTCTTTATTCTATGTTAGGTGAGGGACAGCACGTGATTCAGGTGAGGTTTTCTGCTGGCGTGTAGTTTCTGTGTAGGACTCTATAGCAGCCTGACTTGGTCCGTTTTCCTAATAGGAGATGTATTGGTGTCTTAAGGCCTGGTGTAATATTTTCAGAGACTTATTGTACTTTAAAAGTGTGATCTTACATAAAATGCACACATTTACTTGTATTTAGTTTTAAACATATTGTATGGCTCTCATGGAATTACATTTTAAAATATGTGGCGTTTATGGCTCTCTCAGCCAAAAAGGTTCCTGACCCCTGAGTTAAACTATTATCACTTTATTTAGTATTATGTTAAATTGTCAACCAGTTATACTGTTCCATATGTTCTACGGTTCCATGTAAAGCTCCGCTCTCTGTTGAGCAGTTCTTCGTTTTATGTAAACCGGAGTGATTTGTAGTCTCTACAAGAACTTCGGTATATAAAAATTAAAAATAAATAAATAAATAAATAAATAAATAAAATAATATAAACAGGATGAAGTCAGTCTAGAGGGTGGCTACTAAAATGGTCTTCGTTCTAAAAGTCTATGGGAATAGACATAAAGATCTAAACACGTACACCCTAGAGGAAATATGCGATAGGGGAGATATGACAGAGACATTTAAATATCTCAAAGGCTTTCATGCACAGAAGGTGATCCTCTTTTAATGGAAAAAACATCAAAAGAAGTTGCCATCCTGGGTCAGACTAAGGATCCATCAAGCCCAGCATCCTGTTTCCAGCAGTGGCCAATCCAGGATACAAGTACCTGGCAAGTACCCATGCAGGTGATTCAGAATTCTGCCACAAGGATCCTAACAGCTTCTTCAAGGTTTGATCACATCTCCCCAGTCCTAAAATCATTGCATTGGCTACCGATAGAATACACAATCATCTTAAGTCATGATGCTACTGTCTGTTTTAACACTCTGTTAAAGATTCACTGCCTGGTTAGAAACTTAAGATCTGAAGGACAATGTCTCTCAGATATTCCTAACCATAAAATTATACAGCTAACAGATTCTCAAGATAAACTGTTATCTGTAGCAAGAGCTGAGCTGTGGAACAAACTAACTTAAACACTACGTAAGCAGGAATTTCCTAAGATTTTTAAGAACGCTTAAAACCCACCTGTTTTAAATTCACATTTTTTAAAGTATTTTTATTTTCTCGTACGGGCAGATGTCAGCTGTTTTTCAGTTCTTAAATTTTAAGCTTATCTCTTAAGAGATAAGTTACATTTGTTTTGAATATGGTTTACTTTTTTAGTATGACTTTTTATTATGTGTGTTTTTGTAAATTGTGATTGTTTTTTATTGTAAGCCACTCAGAATTTTAGATGATCTGGCATATAAATGTGTTAAATAAATCCTATGTTACTAATGCCAGTAATAAGCAGTGGCTATTGCCTAAGTCAACTTGATTAATAGTTTATGGACTTCTCCAGGAAGTTGTCCAAAACTTTTTTAAACCCAGCTAAGCTTAACTGCCTTAAACACATCCTCAGGCAACAAATTTGAGCTTAATTGTACATTAAGTGAGACAGAATTTTCTCCAGTTTATTTTAAATGTGCTATTTGTAAACTTTATGGAGTACCCCTAGTCCTTCTATTATCTGAAAATGTAAATAACCGATTCACATCTACTCGTTCGACCTCTCATGATCTTAAAGACCTCTATCATATCACCCCTCAGCCGTCTCCTCTCCAAGCTGAACAGCCCTAACCTCTTTAGCTTTTCCTCATAGGGGAGCCATTCCATCCCCCTTGCCATTTTGGTCACCCTTTTCTGTACCTTCTCTAGTGCATCTATATCTTTTTTGAGATATGGCAACTAGAAATGAACTCAGTACTCAAGGTACAGTCTCACCATGGAGCGATACAGAGGCATTTTGACATTCTCCGTTTTATTCACTATTCTCTTCCTAATAATTCCTAATATCCTATTTGCTTTTTTAACTGCTGAAATACACTGAAGAGAAGATTTCAATATGTTATCCACCTTGATGCCCAGATCTTTTTCCTGGATAGTAACTCCTAACATGAAACTTAATATGTAATCACAGCATGGGTTATTTTTTTCTGTGCATCACCTTGCACTTGTCCACATTAAATTTCATCTGCCATTTAGACACCCAATTTTCCAGACTTGCAAGGTCATCCTGCAATTTATTCCAATCCACTTGTGATTTAACTACTCTGAATAATTTTGTCTCATCTGCAAATTTGATCACCTCACTCATCTTACTCCTTTCCAGATCATTTATAAATAAGCACCTTCATTTTTGGTTTTATTGTTCTTTATTTTTTTCTGAGAATTTATCAGAGTTTATTATGATCAGAACAAAAACAGGAGAAAATTAGTTTAAAAAAAAAAAGACTCCCCTTTTTTCCAGGTAAATATTGCAGTTTATTTTGGTGGACAGAAGCCAGGGCAATAAAACATTAACAGATTCTCCCACCCACCTAGCAGCATCCCTATCTCTACCCCCAGTCCCTTCCTGCATGTCCCTCTTTTCCTCCTATCTCACTGAGAATCTCCCTCTCCCTCCCCCCCCCCCCCCCCCCCAGCACTCTCCTCCATGCTCTGCAATCCTGCACTTCTGTTTTTGTGCAGGGTCAGGGAGCCTGTCGGGACGTGCTTCTGGTAGACAGGGCCTACTTCAAACGCATTCAGGATATCAGACAACAGGCACTTTGCTTGGGGGTGAGAAGGTGGGACTTGAAACACGGCATGATGGCACTGAAGGGGTGAGAGCCTTCATTAGTGGATGGTGGAATTTGAAACAAAGCATGCACTTTGGTCCACATGGCTGAAAGCCTTGAAACTGTGTCTGTAACTCTGAAGCAGCTTTTTAATCGGCCTAAAATTTGGGTGAATATCAGTTTAAATTGATTGTCACCTTTGGAAAAATCTAGGAGTTTATCGGTAAAAATCAGTTTAAACTGAAAATTAAGGACCTTTTTTATAAATATATTAAGAAGCACCGATCCAAGTTCAGCTCCCTGAGGCTCTCCACTGTTTACCTCTTTCCACTGAGAAAAATGACCATTTAATCCTACTCTCTGTTTCCTGTCTTTCAACCAGTTTGCAATCCATACAAGTACATTGTCTCCTATCCCATGACTTTCAGAAGCCTTTCATGGGAGACTTGTTCAAACGCCTTCTGAAAATCCAAATATACTAGAATGAGGGGTCATGGGATGAGATTGAATGGGGTAGATTCAGAAGCAATCTTGGGAAATATTTCTTTACAGAGAGGGTGATGGATGCATGGAACAGCTTCCCAGTAGAGTGGTGGAGACAAAAACAGTATCTGAATTCAAGAAAGTATGGGATAAATACAGGTTATCTCCTAGGGAAGTGTTGGAAATTGTAATTCTAGATTGATTGGGTGAATGGGCAGACTTAGATGGGCCATGCGGTCTTTTTCTGCCATCTTGCTTCTATGTGTTTATTATGTTTCATGCACATAAAACATATCTTGAGCTTCTAACTCATGTTTTGTGCGCACAACCTATAGAAGCACAACTTTTGTGCACAGAAATGTTTTTTTGCACGCAGCAATGTGCATAAATTGTTTTGTGCTTTCTAAGCATATTTTTGTGTGCTTTTTTTTGGATTGCATACAGATGGCTTACTGCATCAAGAATTAACTTTTTTTTTTGTTTTATTTATGTTTATTAATTTTATATACTGTCATTCGGTCGAACAATCATAGCTGTTTACGAATAATATAACATTAGATGATACAATTTTCCTTAAGCAAATTAAAATCATGTCAAAGCAATATTAATATAAATATGTTAATTACATAAAAAAAAATAATAAAATAGCATGTTAAAATAAGACTAAAATTAGTCAGATGACATAAATAAGGGAAGTATCTCTGATAGTTCAGTTCCTGTCTTGAAGTGAATCCTCAAATGCTTTAGTGAATAGCCAGGTTTTTAAGTTTGACCTGAATAATTTGGAATTGGGTTGTGTGCGTAGGGATAATGGTAGTGAGTTCCAAATTTTGGGGCCTGCTAGGGAGATTGCTCTATTTCAAACATCGCATAAGTGGGCCGTTCTAATGGATGGAATTGTTAATAGGCCCTTGCCGGCAGAGCGAAGATTTCTTTCTGGGACATGTAGTTCCGGACTCATTTTTTACTCACATCTTATTACATTGGGGCCTGATTTTGTTAGAAACTTTCTTTCAGACCGATAAGTAAAAGTTGCGGGAGAGCGGGTGAGCGCCTGCTCTCCTGTGCGCTCGATTCAGTAAAAAAAAGTATTCAAATTAGGGCCCACGGTAAAAAGAGGTGCTAGGGACACTAGCGCGTCCCTAGCGCCTCTTTTTGACAGGAGCAGCGGCTGTCAGCGAGTTTTGACAGCCGACGCTCAAGTTTTCCGGCATCGGTTCTCAAACCCGCTGACAGCCACAGGTTCGGAAACCGGATGCCGGCAAAATTGAGCGCCCGGTTTTCAAGCCGCGAGCCGATTTTAAATTTTTTTTATTTTTAATTATTTTTAACTTTTGGGACCTCTGACTTAATATCGCCAAGCTGCACATTTTACTTACTGAATCACATGGGAATAACTAATAGGGTCATCAACATGCATTTGCATGTTGCAGCGCTATTAGTTTCGGGGGGGGTGGACGCGCATTTTCGATGCGCTATTACTCCTTACTGTATAAGGGGTAAAGCTAGCGCGTCGAAAACGTGCGTCCAAATGCGGGTTAACAGTATTGGCCTGTTTGTAACTAATTTTTGCTTCAGAATAGGTGGTTGCCGGAAGGCTAATGCCAGCAAAGCAGGGAATATTTCTTTCAATGAGTTATCCAGAGAGTATTGGTAATAGGTCTTTTGATTTTTCTCAGGTTTTCCAACTTTAGGTTGTATGTTACTACAAGAGGTACTCTATGCTTTTCCTTTCATTTTTATTGCAGTAGTTTTGCTCTGGTTGTGTTAAATGACGATGCAATCTTCCTGAATCTGATTTTAGGGTTGCAGCCTTTTTATTTGAAAGGCTTGTCAGAACTTTGAGGTATTTGTCCTGGTTTTTTTTGGGTCAGAGTATATTCTGTTATACCATGTGGCTTGGCTGAGTATAATAGATCTTTTTGTTTGTGAAGGGTGGAAGTTTGAGCTGTGAAGGTAGCTGCATGATAGTTGTCGGGTTTGTTTTTTTTTATATATATACAGTAGATATTTGCAGATGGCCATTGTTGACTGAGAGTTTGGTATCCAAAACTTAACTCTTTTTTGTGTAGTTGTCCAATTGGAATCTAATTTAAGGATTGAATGTGTTAAAGTTGTTATGAAATTGTCTAAGTATATAACTTCTTTAAAAAGTTGCAAGCTTCCAAATTTCCTGAATCCTGTTTTAGTATGGAAGAATTTTTTAATGATACACACCTAGCCAAGCTGATTGATTTTGATAGGCATTAGATGACCCAATAGACCTCCCTGAATATGCATGGGCTTGAAGGAGCCTTCCTACCAGAAAACAGGATTGTTTTTGTTAGATTTCTATTTAAAAAATGTTCTCATGTTCTTTCCTCTTGGCTACATGCAGTACTAAATATTGCTTTGGATTCAGTTGTCACTCCCCAGTTGTTTTTCCATTCTAATATTACAGTTTTACCCAAAGAGGACAAATTCTTTTCTGTGCAACTCCTTTGGGCCAATCTGTTTAATACTGATGCAAAAATTGTTTCAAAGTTTAGATCCAAAAATGGCAGGAGTGTCCCTTAATTAAATGGTTTTGAATTGGAGAGATCAATGCTGTTTGTGATATCACAGCATGAAGGCTACCTTAGATTATTCTTCTCAGATTCCAGCATTAAAAGTAGGCTTCTGCCTTTAAATAAAAGAAGTGTTCAAAATTTTATTACTAAAGGCTGCCAGGTGTGCAATCAATTCCAAAAAGAAATATATTAGGCCTCCTAAATTAATTGATTGGCAATCTGGCATATCACGGAAATGGAAAAAATTGTTACAAATTGAATACAGCGCAAAGTGTTATCTATGAGGTTGATATTTAAAGGATTTCTCGGACTTAATTTTGGAATTAGTTGGGCAAAAGCCAAGATTTGAATATTCCCCCTTCCCAACTAGGCAGATAACATTTGAGCATACAGTTTATCTAGATAGAGAGGCAACACTGGAAGCATTCTGGGGATAAGGCTACACTTTAGCTCCTGAGCACACAGATTGAGTGCTATCCAGCTAAAGTGCTGTGCATCGTTCTTGTCATAAAAATCTGTCAGTTATCCAAGTAAGTTTTTATATGCATGAATTTATCCAGATATATTCAGTGGCAGACTTAACCAGGTAAGTCCCACTGATCATGTGGATAAAGTTACATGCATAAATGTACCTGGAAAGCTTTCCCCAGCTCTGGATATTGATCTTTATGATTTTCTCTCATAGGCTATGTAGAATCTTCTAAAATATCTTATGCTAAATCCCATCTTTCAGCCCTATAATATATACCTTACATTGCCATCAATAATCCATTGGTAAGTTTAGTTAACTTGCCTCTTTAGTATTAATACATGTATCTGCACAAATATACTATATTTTATTTTATTTATTATTTTTATATACTGGCATTCAACCTGAGATATCACATCGGTTTACATTCAGGTACTGTAGGTATTTCCCTATCCCCAGAGGGCTTACAATCTAAGTTTTATACCTGAGGCAATGGAGGGCAAAGTGACTTGCCCAAGGTCACAAGGAGCGACAGCGGGACTCGAATCCTGGTCTCCTGGTTCATAGCCTACTGCTCTAACCCTCAAAAAGAGGGAGGAGGAATATGTTCACTTGTTAGACTGGAGATGTGTGAGTGTGTGTGTGCGCTCAAAAAAAAAAGTTTGAAAAAAATTCTTTCCACTTAAAACTGCTTTCCTCTAATGTGGTGTTTATACTTCTAGAGGTGTTGGAATGTCTTTATCATATCCTTCTCTACATATTTAGGGCCTTAAGTCTCATCTCATAGTTTATGTTCCCCTGGACTGTCCTCAGTCACTGTCCTTTTGGAGATGTAGCTACCAAAATTGGACAAGGAAATCAGGTGAAGTCTTGCCACTGAAAGTACAGTGGCATTTAGCACTTCCCTTTTTCTGCTGGCTATGCAGTACACCTTAATGTTCCTATGGCTCTTGCTACTGCTGTGTCACATTCTTCAGCAATCTTGAGATAATCTAAAATGAATACCCACCACTCCATCTTCAGTTGATGTGTATCACTACTTTATACCATCACACACTGCTCTCTTGGGTTTCTGTACCCCAGCATGATGATGTTACATTTTTATGCATTAAATCTTATTTGCCAAACGTTTGACACCCGCCCCCCTTTTAGATCACTTCTCATTTTTCTATTCCATGTGGCATATTCACGCTGTTGCAGATCTTAATATCATCTGCAAAAGGCAAACCTTCCTACTAAGCTTCTCTGCAATATCACTTCTGAAAATATTGAACAGAAGTGAACCCTGAGGCACTCCACTGTTAGCACAAACTTGCCTTGGAGTGAGCTTCATTTACCACTATCCTAGGTTGTAAGTTACTGTCTGAGATAATGGATTTAGTGATATGAGCCTCTGACCATACGTATCTCAGCTAACATTACTGTCTCTTTCGGTGAAAGCATTTTTCAAAGTTTCATCCTGTTTTCACCAGTCAAATCCAAATTAACCTCCTTAGCACCATTTTTTGTCAATTTTATAGATTTTGAAAAGGCTTTTAACAACTTTCATCCTGAATCTCTCAGGAAATCCTCTGTTTATATTAAATCTTCCAGAATATGGTGAACATCATAAAACTCTTATACAGGGACTTTGAATTCAAGGTTTTATGTCTTAATCATCTAGTTCAAATATAACTGGTCACTATTTCTTTTCATTGTTTCCATGAATTGTCTTAAAAATTCAAAATTTATTCAAACACTGAAGAGGCTGGAGATTGCTTGGACATGTTTATCAATGTCAGCTTACACACTGGTCAAAACTTCCCAGTGCTGGATATCTGACTGGAAATGTAAAATGGGCCATCCCAGGGAGACATGGTGAAGAACAGAAAAACAAAGTCTTGCAGCCTGACCCGAGCACACCATTATCACACAGGAGCAACTGTGTTTTCTTATAGAAGCTCTTTGTACCATTTGAGGCGGTGTGATCTCCTTCCACTGAAACTGGGAAAAGCTCTCAAAACTGATATTTCATTTATCGAAAGACCCATGTATGTCAGTGGGATCCATAAACTAATTAAAAATGCCTGTAACTCTGAACATAATTATTAAATAATACTTTATTTTTAAATCATTAACTAGTCTGCCAAAAATAGACATGAAGATATTTTAAAAACCATGGTTAAAAGACAGCAATGATTTACTAAAATGTAGATTAGAAAATATTTAGCAAGTATCCAAACAGCAGTAGTGTATAAAGATGCTGAATACTCTATGCAGGGCTATTCTATGTCCACATTAAATTGTTCCCTTTAGGCCAACATAAGGATATTCAGGACCAGATAAATGCAGCCCCTTTGTGTTGCGGCTGTGGGCTAACAGCAGGTGATTTTGTGCTCAGTAGTGAGTACGTGCTGTTTTTTATGCGGAGAAAATGACTAATCATTGTGCCCTTGTCTGAGGCATGTTTCTACCCTTCAAGCAGGTTTTTTTTTTTTTGAGGGGAGTAGAGAAGATGTAGAGAACTTTCAGCATAGAACTGTTCTCCTAATAGGCTCAGTATTGAATTGAGCGAGCCTGATTGGACAACTATTGGCAGAAGTAGCTGTAATTATTAAATTTGCTGAAGAGTAAGACAAGGTAGTTGGCTTTTTGTCAAATAGCGTTCATCTTATTAGTGCAATTTAATCATCTCTAGGGTCAGAATGAAAGAGGCTCCAAAAGATCCATTCTTTCCTAATTGCAGTTTCACCTGTATGTATTATGTAAAGCTAATATTTAAAGCCTTTGCCAGAAATAACTACCCCTTCCTATTAGAATGTAGCATGAATTGGAGCCGCATTCTAGGCCTTGTTGCTTTTGTGTGCTGTAATAATCTATAATTGCAGGGTTTTGCAGCAAATATCATGTTGTTTGTTTAATTTGCCAATCTGAAAAGATGACCCTGAATAGTCTTTATTAAATGAATTCCAGGTGCACAAAGCCTTGGTGGTAATGTTTGATATCTTAATTTTTTGCATTTCCACAAACAATTGGATCTCCCATAGTTTCTTTCCTCATAGAAATTGTATATGTGTCTTTCACGCTATATTTAAGGATGCAACAAGTATGTAGTTTAAACTAGAGTCTTTGGAGAACATATTAAGGTGCCTTAACTTAAGACTTCTGAATTTTCCTAAAACTTCAAGAATTTCTCCCTTAAAAATATAGAAGAAATACTGTCTTGAAGACTTGAAAATGCCATAGGAATCCATTTCTGCTGCCTCCAAAGTCTTTTATCTACCTGGTAAAAAGTGAGGTAGGCAACAGGTATGACCTGCAGAAGGACTTTAGGTGGTCTTAATCTTTCTCAATATCATCAGCAATCCCTGGCAGGTGACATGGTCAGAGTACCTTTTCTAGTATTCTGTGTTTTGGAGACTTAGCCTTTTTTTTTTCTGAGACAGTTTTTTGAGAAAAAAGGTTTCGTTTTTCCAGATGCATGTAAGGCAACACAGACTAGAAAGAGGTAATTTCTTTACTGTAATTTCTCCTTGTAAATGTCCTATTAAATATACTGGTGAAAGCAGATGGGAAGACGTCTCCTAATCAAGTTATGATTAATGTATAGTTCAAGGCTGTGACCTGAGTGTTACTTTGGTATAGGAGATACCTGTGTACATAGACGAGTTTTTTGAAAATGATTTGGGATGCTGAATTCACAAATTACAGTCCCCCTTTCCTTAGAAAAAAAGAAAAAAAACAACAATGGGGTCATGAGTGTTATTGGCAAGCCTGTATTTGAGAAGATAATTTTCAGACAGCCCACATAAGGTTAGTCTGTGGGTATTTTTTATCCTCAGACTTTTCAAAGCAAATTTACGCACATAAATCCGCTTTGAAAATGCTTGGGTTATCCTAGTACATGTGCAGACATACAAGCAAAGCAGAAAGTTAGGCCCTGCTTGGAACAGGTGTATCTCTACTTGTAGATTTATACACATACTTTAGAAAATTGAAAGTGTGCGCACAAATCCTTCCCTGCTCCAACTCTGCCCCCCCCAGAATGCCTACTTCAAGTACAGGTAAAAATATGCATTTATTAGGGTTACATGCATTCTCTATGGACAAGCAGGGCTTGAATACCCATTGCACATGGATGATAACATCCAGCAGCACCAATCTCTCTACCTCAGTAAAGTTTTACTATTGAGCATACATTGGAGCTCCCACATGCATGCTGCCTCATGATCCCCTATCTTTTTTTTTTTTTGTCCAAGTTTCTGCATGTACATTCTCTCTCTCTCTCTTTTGTCCTTTTTCAGTTTTCTGAAATTTTTGCTTCAGCTAGCTCATTCTTTGAGTTGCCTCATTGACTTGGTAGCCCCTCAACAGTACTTTGCAGTGCTACACCAAAAGAGAAAAATTGAATAACTCAAGATGTCCATGTCCAAGATGGCCACATCAAAACTTCAAGGACTGTGTGTGTGTCTGTAAGATGTCCATCACTGTTAGCCACAATATCGCCCAATCACAATTCTGGCAACTACTATGTCTGTGGTCAGATGTCACAGAGATCCCAGAGGAATAGGGCTGGGAAGATGGAGGAACTTTTGTAGGTCAGTGAAAAGTCAGACATTCCTCTTTCTGGAGCAGGGCCTCTTTGGGCTCCCTCAATGCCAAGTTGACCAGTAGCTCCTTGAGCAAAGCTGCCCCAACAGGCTCTGGATTTGCTGTAGTTCAAGGGTCGAGCCAGATATGCAAGCATTGAGCTCAGGAGCCAGCAAGCTCCACAGTGTACCTTCAGGCTGCTTCCCTCTCTTTGCAGGGCTCAGAGGCGCCAGAGGTGCAGTTGACGCAGCTGAAACAGAAGTCTGTGCTGGAGCATGCACAGTCAACATGTCAGGCCTCAACACCATTGACGCATTAGTTCCATTGACTTACTAGATGCAGGATCAAGTATTGAGAGGACAGGGAGGAGACTTCCTTCATGTTGGTGCCCTTATCTCTGACTTGCCTCCTCAGTCCATATCCCAGACCTTCTGGAGCTTCTTCTTTTCCATCTATCTGTGGAGTTTGGAGACTCCGGATCTGATATGCTCCATTGTGCCTCTGGTCTCTTAAGTGGCCACGGGAGAAAGTTAACTCAGGGGGGTGTCTCTTCCTGGAGTCCAGTACCTGTGTTTCAGAAGGTGGACCCTATACTGGTTTCAGAAAATGATGTGTCTCAGGAGTGTCAGTGATTAAGGAGCCTAAAGAGGCCTTACTGGGAATACGAGTCTTGCCTTTCATTTCCCATACAATAGTTGATTCAGCAATTTTGCCTGACAGCTCGATGTGAGATAGCATATCAATGGAAGCAAAAGTCATTACTCTAGTCGAAAATATTTTATAAAGACTAAAGGTACAATACTTGCACAAGTAGACAGTGCAGCAGAGAAAGTCTCTGTGTAAATTTGAGAAAATTTGGCTTCCTTTTGATGTTTGAAAACAGAACAACACAGCACATTGAATATCATTCGGTTGCATTTGATGGGGGGCAGTGATCTTCGTGCCTGATAGCCTGGCACATTTAGTACTCCTAATGGACACCTTTCCATTTCTAATGGATGTATCTGTTGAGTTGGGGGAGGGAAGGAGTTTATTCCATTGTTCTTGATACTGTGCTTAAGTAATATTTTCCAGTTAATTACTATAAGCATAATAAAAATCTTAATAAAAAAAAAAAGAAATGAATGTGACTTCCCCAACTCTGGATCAAAGGACACTCTGACCATAGACCAGGTGACTGAATTGGTGAAAATTTTCTGTACCTCATTGGTGCAAGTGACAAGGAGTGCACCTTTCAGCTTCTCCTGTCCAGAATGTTGGATTTGTTCTCACAAGGATTCATGCCTCAGGAGCTCCCATCAGAAGTCTCAGCGGTGAGCACTACTCTCATCAGTTGGAGGAATCCAGCCAGTCCGAGGATTGAACACAGGATACGATCTGGCATATACCCCAAGAGTATTCCTCTCCACCCAATTGCCATAATTGAGGTCTTAGGCTAGTGTCTCTTCATTTCTCGGTTCAGAGGAAGGATCTCTAAGAATCCCCTTAACTGACCTCTCAGAGCATTTATCTCAGCCAGAAGACCTCTCATACTCTAAATTCGTGGATAAATTGGGTAAAGCAATCAGAATCAAAGTCCATAGGGACAAAGATCCCCACACAGAGGTCTGTGAGATACCTCTGATTCAGGAAATACCTTCTTAGCCTGCAGTGATTCTGATCCATTCAATCCTGCAGGAACTGCAAATGAGTTTGATGATCCAGCCTTCTGCCCCCCCCCCCCCCCCTCATAGCTAGGAAACTGGACCTTAAGTTCAGAGTCCAGCAATTTCTAAGTTTGGGTTTGTTCAACTACTGCATCAGTCAATGGTTGTTGAGTCAACAGTGAAACAGACTAAAAAGGTCAGAATTTTTTCCAACATCGACCCCACCCCCTCCCCCAACCCCTGCATATAAGGATCCTAGGCTGTCGGAACGCTTCGGGAAGAAAGTCTTCCAGAGTTCAATTCCCAATGCCTGCATTTATTTTTTATATATTTCAATTTATATTCTGCCTTTCAGACACTTCAAAGCAGATTACATTCAGGTACTGTAGGTATTTCCTTGCCTTCAGAGGGTTTATAATCTAACTTTGTACCTGAGGCAATGGAGAGTGGAGTGACTTGCCACCAACTATATACTGTAAAATAATTGTGCAGCTGCACTGAAAAACTGAAGCCTCTGGTAGAGCCTCTCAACAGGGAGTAGGAAAGCTATCAGCAGGCCCTTCTGATTGCAGACGAGAGCGAGCAGCATCTCCAGTCATTATATGAATCTTTCAATACCATGGCAAGATTTGTGGCAGCAATTAGAGCACACTGGATGGCCTGGTTGAGAGCCAGAAGCTTGCATGAGGATGTTCATGACAAGTTTGACAACATCCTGTATTCAGATGATAGTCTTTTCGGGGCCAAGGTCAGAGAAAACATTGCTCAGATTAAAGAACAGCATGTGGAGCTTCTGCGTGAAGACATCCACATAAAGGAAGCCAACCTAAAGCACCACAAAAGGCCCAGCCTAAGTCATGGCACTTTAGGTTGATGTCTCTCACGTGACCTTCCTCATGCTGGAAGTTCCTGTTATGGTAGTGCTGATGGGGCATTGGAATTGGCAGAAAGGGTGACTCAAAATTGTGAAGTATGGGTAATGTTTTCTCTTCTCCCATCCCCCTGCAATGCATCCAATCTGTCTCACTCAACCCAGCTCAAGATGGAGTCATTTCTCAGCCAGGAGGCAGCAGAACCTGTCCCTCCTAAAGACCATTGTGTGGGGGTTCTACTCCTGCTTTTTTCTTATCTCTGTATGTCAGTGACTTTATTTATATGTTTATTTTATTTTTATGTATATTTCTTATGGAATGTGCATAATATAAATTCAAGTAAATGTCAGTGGGTGAGAGACCCATCCTGGATTTATGAAGACTGAACATAAAGCTTTTATAGGAAAACTTCAAAATGAACTCCCTCTACATTATCATGCCCTTCATTCAAATGGGAGTTTGGATATGCACCCTGGATCTGAAAGATGTGTATGCTCTCATATATCCATCCGTCTCATTCAGGCCCGGCATGACTGGGTGTGCAAACCATGCAATTTCACGGGGCGGCACACCCGGTAGGGCGGCAACTGTGAAGGAAGAGGCGGGGGGGCCAGGAAAGGGCTCAGCCAAAGGCCGTGCAGTCACCGGAGGCAGCAGCAAATAAAAACAGGGAGCTCGTTCTGCGATCCCTCCTCTTGTGATGGCCGGTCCCCCGGCACTCAATACTCACGGTGCTACTACTTCCTGTAATCATCTCATGAAGCACGAAATGAACATACAAGAAGTGCTAGCACTGCCGGTGTTGAGTACCGCAAGTAGCCTGCACATGTGAAGGAGCAGCAGGAAAGGATACTTACAGCTCAGCTACACGATGAATCCTCCTTTCTTCCAAGGATCGAGGCATTGGGTGGCAGCAGCGGCAAGAAAGACCTGTGGACCCGGCCTGCATAGAGACTGTGTGTGCCTGGGGGGAGGGAGGGTGAGTGAATAGGGACCTGCCTGAGGGGGAATGAATGTGAATGAAAGCCTGCCTGGAATGAGTGCTTGTGACTGGGAGCCTGTCTGGGGTGGCAGAGAGGAGCTGGGCATGAATGAATGCCTGCCTGGGATGGGTGGGTGTGTAGGTTAGTTGGTGGTGGTTGGGTGTGAATGGGAGTCTGCCTTTGGGGGGGGGGGGGGGAGGGAGTGAAAAATTTTTGCCACCCTTACTAAGCCACAATAAGCTCAAGGTAACTGAAAATCAAAAGGTTTCAGGAATGGGAAGCGGAGTATTTTTCCCTTCTTGCTTTAATTATTAGGTGTTTGATGTGCCTGCTATTTTGAAATATTTTATTGCTGCTTGAAAATTTTTAAAACTTTTTATATTGGTTCTTAATTATTGGATGCTGTTCTATTTGTCATCTTTTTGGCAATATTCTTTTTATTAGTATGGCTGCTAGTGATTGATCATATTTCTTGATTTTGTTTGACTTTGAGGATTGGTGGTAATTGTTTTTTCCATTGCTTCGTAATATACAGAGTCTAGCTTGTTGGAGTTTCCAGTTCACTTTCTGTCTACACACTTCTATTTATATTTATGGTCTTTTTATTCTCTATTTGGTTAGGTTCTGTCTGTGTTCTGCATGTGTAAGCGAGATGAGGTATTTTGCTAGTATGTATAGTTTCTATGTAGGAATTTAGAGCAGGCTGGTTTTTTCTACTTTCTTAATAGGAGGTGTTAGGGTATAATGTTTGCCTTTTCATAGATAGGGTTGCTCCTGTTTGAGTGCTTGCAGTTTGTTTTGGTATGGGGGTTTATTGTTTTGGTATGGGATTTTTACTATATTGTTGGCGGTCTAAGGGCCAAACCCACACTTATGACGCATTACAATAGGCTTAGTACTATATGAGTTCCAAGTGTCTTTTTTTTGCAGGGTTTTCTGGTTGGCACCACAGAAGTGGATGTTTTTCTGTACAACAAACTGGTGCCGGCAACAGGGCCCAGACAGCATCAATTTTATATCCCAGTAGGTGGAGAAGGAGTTACCTGGGGATCATTCCTTCACAATTTAGTAATTG
Source organism: Rhinatrema bivittatum (assembly GCF_901001135.1). Lineage (NCBI taxonomy): Eukaryota > Metazoa > Chordata > Amphibia > Gymnophiona > Rhinatrematidae > Rhinatrema > Rhinatrema bivittatum. The sequence continues at coordinate 44,451 of NW_021821158.1, read as the reverse complement.
TGGACCTGTGGATGGGGTAAAATAGGTTTGGGGGACTTTATTCATTTTCATAGTTTTGATAGCCAGAGGGAGCAGCGCTTTTTTTTGGCAGCGGAAGGGGAATTGGAACAGAGCGTTAAGACTTACAGTTTCTATTGTGAGCTGATATGACAGGAGTCGGATGAAACCTTATAGACTAATCAATTTATTAAAGCATGAGCTTTTGAGGATAGGTCACTTCGTCAGATGCATTGTGTGTTGGTTATTGGGGAAAGCAACAAAAATTTTGTGTTAAAAAAAAAAGAGGGGGGAGGGCAGCACAGCAATTTTTCGCACAGGGCATCTGCCCTGGTCTCATTGGAACTATCCCTAATTTATGGTAGATTTCTCTCACTACCAAAACAAGGCTCTTCCCTTTGTGTTCTTGGCAGCCCCGAAGGTTTTCACGAAATACTTAGCAGTAGCGGCAACACACTTTCGTCACCAGGGATTTGTGTCTTCTCCAAGGACAAACAGGAAAGCAGTCCTCACATGGGTGACATCATTGGATAGAACCTGGACCAGATCTTTGATCTCAGATATTCTAGAGCTTTCAATCATGCCCTACTGAGCATGTGCAGCTGTAGTTAATACCCTACTCCCTAGGCAGAGTCCCTCAGACCTCACACATGAGTCTTTTTTTTTTTTTTTTACCCCCAAGGAGCCCTGTGGTCATGGGAACTGTGTGGTCTCAGTATTCAGCTTTGCTCTCTCCTCACAGTTTTTATTGTGACTTTTCTGGAGTTGCAAATGTTTTACTTTTCCTTAGTCATTTTTCTTTTTTCTTTTATTTTTTCTCTTCCTTTCAACTTTCTGCTGGCCGCATGGCAGGCCTTAGTCGATGTGCAGCCCGGCAGAGTCTAATTTTATTCCTTAATAAATAAATATTGCATTTGCAGTTTAGTTTGTGTTTTCTCCTTCCTCTGTCTGTTTTTGTGCTTGTGTATGGAGCTGATAGGACTGCCAGAATGCAGTCCATGGGTGATCCATGTAGGCCACTGAGCCTGGGGACTTGCCTGAGTTCTACCTGGGCAGGAGTTCCATGTTGTTTCACCGATTGATCAGCATCAATGGAGGCTCAGACAGTGAAGGGATTGTGGACGGCACAGTTCCTGTGGGGAGAGATAGCTCATCATCCCTACATTCCAAGGAACTAGTCTCCAGGACAGGAGCCCTGGACGACATAGCCTCCCCTCCTGCTTGCCAGTGATGACAGTGCATTCTCCTTGTAAGAGAGGGTGAGCAGGAGCCTAGACAAGCAGCATTGCTGCTGCACCTTCGGTCCCGTACCCGGTAACTGTCGCTGTGCACACCCATGCCAGCACACCAATGGTCTGATGTGTCAATGTCAAGACATGATCATCCTCAATGCCGTAAGGGCCATCGAGTGCCCTGCATGCTGTTGATTGCCCTGGATGGGAGTGAGAATCCTTCCATTCCGTAGGTATTGGCGGGCATCATTGTGCGCTGTAGACGCCATTGAGCGTCATGGGCTCTTGATGCAGTGAAATTGCGGCACTGACTTCGAGCATTGTGGTCAGACCGCGTCTGGTATCAGGACTGCCATCGAGCACCATGGTCATCCCTCAATGCCATCGGAGCCGCTCTCAATGCCATTGAGGTGCGTGGCCACACTCAAGGCCATCAAGCACCATGGAAAACTATCAGGCATATTTGCCAGTGATGCCATTTGTGGCTGCACTCGACGATATTGAGCACCAGGGGGCACCAGGGTTGCCATCGACTGTCAGGGCGCATGGGTTCTGAGAGGCTTTGAGTGCCATGGAAGCCTTAGGCTTACAGGGGCTTTGGGTCTGGGGTTGCCATTGACCCGAGGAACCCTGAAACGCCGATGAGTCCAGGGTCTACCTCCATGTATGCATCTGTGTTACTCTGCCTCTCCGGGACTCCTTGTCTTGGTGGGGGAGTCTTTCCAGTTTGGAGCAGGTGGTACCCTTTCAAAATCCTCCTGCCCAAATTATACTCATCATGGATGTGACCAACCTGGTGTGGGGTGCCCATGTGGAAGGGCTCTGCACCCAGGGCCTGTGGTCCACCCAGGAAGCTCAGTGTCAAATCAACTTCCTGGAGCTCCGCACAATCCGGTATGCCCTTTGAGCATTCAGAGATTGGCTAGCCAACAGGGTGGTCCTAATCCAAACCGACAACCAGGTGGCGATGTGGAACATCAACAAGCAAGGAGGTACAAGGTTGTTCCTCTTGTTCCAGGAAGCGGAGCAGATTTGGTCATGGGCTCTGTCCCAGGGTAAGGTGTTCCAAGCCATGTATCTGGCCAGGGTGGAGAATGTGATAGCAGACAGGCTGAGTTGTGCCTTCTGGCCCCACGGGTGGTCCCTAAACCAGGCAGTGGCAGATCGGATCTTCCATCTCTGGGGAACCCCGGACATGGATCTGTTCGCATCCCCCTGCAACAGGAAGGTGGATCATTTCTTCTCCCTGCACAGGGCAGACGGCAAGCGGCCTCGGACATCTTTGCCCACTATTGAGGCAAGGGCAATCTGTACACATATCCTCAGATTCCTCTGGTGACCAAGACTCTCCTGAAGCTTCAACAGGACTGGGGGGACTATGATCCTCTTAGCCCCTTACTGGCCGAGACAGATCTGGTTCCAGATCCTCTTGGATCTCTCCCTCTGAGAACCAATCAGTCTGGGGATTTCCCCAGACCTCATCACACAGGATCAGGGCAGGCTGTGCCACTCCAACATCCAGGCCTTGTCCCTGACAGCCTGGATGTTGAGAGGTTAATTCTGCAGCCCTTTGACCTATCTGATGAGGTGTCTCGAGTCCTGGTGGTTAGGAAGTCTTATGGCCTGAAATGGAGGAAGTGTGCCATGTGGTGTGAGAGCCACGGCTTGGATCCGTTCTCTTGCTCCACATGGAAACTACTTGATTATCTCCTGCACCTCTCGGATGCTGGTTTAAAAACCAACTCCATTAGGATATACCTGAGTGCTATTGGTGCCTACCATCAGGATGTGGATGGTTCGCCCATCTCTGTGCAGGCCCTGGTGGGATGCTTCATGCGAAGTCTACTTCAGCTGAAGCTCCCACTGCAGCCTCCCACTGTCTTGCGATCTCAATGTTGGCTCTGCTCATGAGGCCTCCTTTTGAGCCATTATGCTCCTTATGACCTCATGGTCATGTTTTTGGTAGCGATTACTTCAGCATGCCGAGTCAGCAAGCTTCAGGCCTTGGTGACGTATCCACCTTATACAAACTTCTTACATGATAGGGTGGTTTTGCATATGCACCCTAAGTTCCTACCTAAGGTGGTGTTGGATTTCCATCTTAGCCAGTCAATCGTCCTGTCCACCTTTTTTCCCAAGCCTCATTCACATCAGGGTGAGTGAACTCTGCAAGTTTGGATTGCAAGAGAGCCTTAGCCTTCTGCCTGGAGGGGCCAGCAGGCCATAGGCAGTCCATGCAACTCATCTCTTTGTCAGGAATAGATTGGGAGTTGCTGTTACTAAGCAGACTCTGTCCAACTGGCTGGTGGATTGCAGCTCCTTCTCCTACACTCAGGCAGGACTGCAGCTTGGGGGCCATGTTAAGGCTCATTCTGTCAGAGCCATGGCGATTTGTGTGGCCCACTTGCAAGCGGTCCCCCGTGGACGAGATCTGCAAGACTGCGACGTGGTGTTCTGTTTACACCTTCGCCTCTCCCTACTATCTGGACAAGGATGTCCAACATGATAGCAGATTCGGCCAGTCCGTCCTTCGGCCCATTATTCAGGTTCAGGCTATCTCCCTCTCTTAGCAACACCACCAGTGTTGTTGTACCCGTTGGCACCTGGTTAGGTGTCTGTTGGTCTCGTCATCGTTCAGGAGTAGCCTGTAGCTAGGGATTCACCCATGTGTGAGGTCTACCATTCTGCTTGTCGTAGGAGAAAGCAGAGTTGCTTACCTGTAACAGAAGTTCCCCTAGGACAACAGGATGTTAGTCCTAACAGAACCCGCCCGCCACCCTGCGGAGTTTGTTTTCTCATGTTAATTTTATTTTTTCATAATTCTATGTCACGAAACTGAAGAGGGACCCCACGTGGATAGTGGCATGCTGGGCATGCTCAGAGTCCCAGTAACAGTTTCTAGAAAGTTTGACATGTTTTCTGTACCGGGCTCCATCCGATGATGTCACCCATGTGTGAGAACGAACATCCTGCTGTCCTAGGAGAACACCTGTTACAGGTAAGCAACTCTGCTATATTTCTCTTTCCATTTCTCCAGGTTTGCACTGCATGCAAAGTGGCTTTTTTGGGTTTCCATTCCAGTTTCTGCTCCATATTAATAATTTGTGGCCTTTCTGTAGTTGGTGAAGGTCTGTTTTGTAAGTGTGACCGAGGGTGAGGTATTTTAGTAGCATGTATCAGGTCTTATTTTTTGTGTTTTCTCAATAGGAAGTGCATTGGTGGTAAATGACTGACCCTTCATAAGAAGGGCGATTGCGCCTGGTAGTAGAGGGATTTTGTTTTGCTTTTACTGAGATAACACCAGAACCAGAATATCTTTTTTTTATATGGTGACTCATACGGGTAATGCCCTAGTTCTGCTCTGCACCCATTTTGGGTGTCGGGGGGGGGGGGGGGGGGGGGTTTCCTGTGGATGCAGAGTTTGTTTGCATTTAGCCCCATGACAGTCGCATGTTCAGTGTCACACATGTGAGGAACCATCTGTTGGATGTGTCTCAACTGAAAAAAGGTTGAGAACCATTGCTTTAGAAAGCATGTCTATCCTACACTGCTGCTAGTTGCTGGTCCCCCTGTAGCCCATTGGTTAGCCATTAGGTTGCAGAGGGAGGGAGAGCAGTAGTTGGAAGACACGGGCATTTCTTTCCTCCCCTCCCTCATGGCCCTGCAGCTTGGAGCTCTCAGCTTCCTAACTATAGGAGTGCAGAAAACAATATTGGGGGTGCTCAACCACCTACAGAATTGGCACTTATGCATTTGTATTAATGTTATAGCTTGTGCATCTTTTTTCTTTATTTTTCTTTATATTTTTATTCTAGATTTCCTAATATTCTCCCCCTTATCTTGTAGGCTAATATAAATAAATGTGACAGGTTAATTGGAGATTGCTTTTTCTGGTTTTTTTTTCTTTAATGAGCTTGTGATTCTCTCCTACTATCTATATTTATTTCTAATTTCAAGTTTACCCAGTATATATTTATTTTATAAACTGTTTTTCAAATTGTGATTAAACTAAAAATGTATCTTAAATTTCAGAAGTTTGACTTTATATCAGAAGGTGAAAGTCTGTGCTTACAGCAGCAGTCTACATTACCTGTACTTTTTTTTTCCAGCTATCTTTGCTTTTAAGCATATACTGTGTATTGCTACCAATTTGCATCAACCAATAGGTTCCAATATTGTCATCAAAATTCATATAATACACATTTAATGTATTGAAAAATATGCCCCATTCCTTGCTCCTCATTTATAGTGTCCACTGTTTCTGAACATTCCCTCAAATTCGGAAGTAAGCTATGTATCCTGGGCTTATTTTGCAAGCATTAGCCAAGGTCTCATTATGCACCTTCTTAATTTGCACAAAGCAACTTGAATTAATGAAACTTATTTTCATTACTTTGCATAAAAGTCAAATCCCTGTCGTTAATTATTGCAAACTGAAATGAATTGCATCAATGTCCCCAGCTTTTCTAGTTACACTGTAGCCTGAGGCTATATGTTGTTTTTCTTAAACTTCCTATAAAAAGGAAACTAATAGTGTGAATAAAGACAGAGCTGAACATATATACTGTGTTATGGTGGAAATACAACAGGCGTGCTTAATTATGATCAATCAGATGAGGGTGAAATATTAGCTGAATTATCAGACCTTGGAAAATATGTTTAAAAGAAGTACCGGTAATCCTCTTTTCTATAATGTTTTGCTTATTGCTATATGGTTTTACTCATTGCTGTATGCCCTTACTAAATCTTTATCAAAGGTACAGATCGTTAAAATGACCTATGCAAGAAAAAAAATGTATTTCCTGTATTAAAAAAAAAAAAAGACTATTTTTTTGCAATACTCTGAAGATGTCTCAAAAAAAAACCTAGCAATCTTTGAGGATCATGTATTAAGCTGTGGTATTTTTACCAGATGGTAGTCGGTACAGCAGCTTAGTAAACACTGCGGTATAATACGCAACTTAGCAGAACCCTGTCCAAATTGCGAGATGTTGGCCCTGAGTTGTGGGGCTGCTATGATCTTAAAGAGCCCAATTGGGTCGAATAGCTGCACCCCACCCTGCATAGCATCACAAAACCCTTGGAGTTTATAGAGATCCCTGTCCCAATCTCACTTCCCTCATGCCCAGGAGGTGGCTGAAGAAAAGAAAAGAAAAGAAATTCCTCACTTTGGGAGCCCTGGAGTATAGCCCCATCCTCTCCTCTAAACCCTTGCTGTTTAAAAAAAAACAAACCAAAAACTCCTTGCCCAGCTCCCCCCCTTGGGCTTTATTGGCAGTGCCCCCTAGGCCCCTGGACTCAGCACCAACATTTTTCAAAGTGAGACCAACAAGCCAAGGCTCTACTTTGCCATTATCAGGGCCTCAGGCTTTTTGAAAAATGACAGCACTGGGCCCGGAGGCCTAGGAGGTATTCTGGACCTCATTGGACCACCAGGGATGTGCCAGTAAAGCGAGGGAGGGGAAGCTAGGGTGGGGAGCTGGCTACTGGGAGGGATTTTTTTTTTAAAAAGGATTCTGCTTCAGGAGTAATCCACCAAAACGTTTCAAAATACGGTCTGCATTGGGTGTTGATCATTGTTATTGAACTATATATGAGACATCGCAGATGAGAATTTGCAAGATAAGTTCTTTCATTTATGGGTGTTGATTATTAAGTTATTGAATTGCATATGAGACATTGTACATTATATATTGCAAAACAAGTTTTTATTTGCAAAAAGAAATTCTATAAAAAGCCTCGTGGAGGTCACATGAAGCTGTGAGAGAGAGAGCGGATGCACTACCTGATCTCCCCATCGCCCTCTCCTCCTTTACTTCTTTTTGCAGCGCTTCCTGCTTACCTAATTTGACTTGTATCACACTACATTCTCCTAAGACTGGAGACACGAAGCACGGCGAGCTTTGCAGTCTCTCCACGTTTATGGCATCCAAATCAGCAAAGAAGGACAAGGGTGAGGGGTGGCAATTCCAGAATGGCCAATGTGCCCGATCTCCCCACTACCGCTGAAAACCCAGACCCAATGAGCTCTGATGTGGCAGCGGCCGTGCTCACGGCTCTCGACGGACGTTTACCCAAATATTCACACAGCTTTCGGGGGTATACAATCAGTTGGCACAAATCCAGCAGCAGTTGCAATCTGCAGAGTAGCGGATCTCAGATGTGGAGGACAAGACCTCCTCCATGTGCACCAACATGAAACAGCTGCACTTTTTGTGTGAGTCCCTGCAGTCCAAAGTGGATGACCTAGAAAATAGGTCACGCCTTAATAACTTGCAGCTAGTAGGGATTCCTGAATCTATTCCAGATAGGGAATTGGGTCTCCGGTTGGAAGCCTGGCTAACCCAAACATTAAGCCTAGTAGACATTCATGGTGCTCTGAGGATCGAGATGGTTCGTCGCCTAGGACCCACGTTATTTGAGGACTGTGTTCATGCTAAACCCAGAGCAGTAATATTCTGGGGTCCTTAATTTTGCCCACAAACTTGAAATATTAAGAGCCTATCATTGCCAGAAAGATCTCCACTTTGAGGAGGAGAAAGTATTACTTTTCCAAGATTACTCTGCGACGGTAGCATCGCGGAGGAAGGCGTTTGTCCCGGCATGCATTCAATTAGCACAGAAGACAGTCAGGTCCACGCTGTTTTTCCCTGCCAAGTTGAAAATCTTTCATAAGGGGCGGAACATCTTCCTTCAGCAGAGGAAGCTTTTTACAAGGGCTCAATTCTGACTCTGGATGAAGTCCTTTATATCTGACCTTTTGTTCTTTGATTTTCCTAGCTGCATGATTTCCTTATTACAGCTCAAAGTCCTATTTTGAACATTGGGTTTTGGTTTGGTTTTTTTTTTTTGGGGGGGGGGGGGGGGGGGACCTCACAGCACACATGGTTTACCCAAACTGGGTAATTTTAGTTGCCATTTGGGGTACAGGGTGACTTTTAGCCTCCACCCACTGTCTATCTATTCTGGGGTTTCCTTTTCCTTGTTGTTTGACTGCTGAGATATGTTTCTTGTTTTTGTACTATGCTCTTTATGCCGCTGTTCTTTTTTTGCTGCTCCATTTCTTGTGGATTGCATTATTTTTTTTGGAGCTTGGAATCCTGCTTATATGAGGTATAGCTATATTGTCTCTATATTTTATTGCTTGAGAGGGGTGGTGTGTCTCGGCTGGGGGACCTATCACCTATATGGAAGTACTGTACTTTTCCTTACATTGTTATTACATTCCCTATAGGTTTTTTCAGTGACTTAGATGTTTCACATGGAATGTCTGTGGGATTGGCTCAGTTACTAAACGTTATAAAGTTTTACAGACTATAGCTATGTCACGTGTAGACATAGCTGTACTGCAAGAAATGAAGCTTTCAGAAGCTGAACATCAGAAACTACAGAAACAGTAGGTGGGCAAGCTTTTCTCTACCGCCTCCTAACCATCACGGGGGTGTGTATTGCCATATATTTTCATAAATCCCAGGTGTTTACTGTGCAGCACTCGGTTGTGGATCCAGAGGACAGATATCTATTTTTTGTGACTGAGCTTTTTGGCAAACAGATTTTGTTGGGTAATGTTTACACTCCAAAGACTTACTCTGTCCTTTTTTACTAAAATCGTTAATATTCTCTTACTGTACTCTCATTTACCCATTGTTTTGGGGGTATATTTCAGTATGGTGTTTGACAGACAACCACCTAGATCCCCTTCCCTTGCTGATCTCACTCGTGGCCTTCCATTTCTATGTAATAACCTGGACTTGATAGATGTCTGGAGAGTCCTCCATCATTTGAAGAAAGAATATGCCCATGTATCTCAGGCTGATGGGCTCAAAATCCTGACTGGATTACTTTCTAGTGAGTAAGGCTTATTTCTCAAGGGTGGTTGGCTCTGAGATTGGTCCTCTGGCTATTTCAGATCACGCACCTGTGTGGTTTGATATTGCAAGGATCTCTCCTCTAGTGGCCAGTCAGAGGTGGAAGTTGCCTCCTCATCTGTATTATGATACCATTTTTCACGCTTACCTGCGGGTCAAATGGAGGGAATATGCCCATTTTAATGAGGAGCATCAGTCCAACCCTGTTCTTTATTGGGAAGCTGCGAAAGCGGTGATATGTGGCGAGGTAATAGCTTATGTTGCTAAAAATAAACGGGGAGCTAGCTAGTGGCATTCTGCGGTTAGAAAAACAACTCCAAGTGGTTAAGAGGCGTTATTGTCAAGACCCTTCTCCCCCGAAATCACCTGGTTTTACACAGCCCAGAGTGCCTTAAACAAACTCATCCATCAGAAAGCGAAGAAAAGTTTACTTTATTGTAAGTATAAACTTTTTCAGTATGGTAACACAGGCAGGGAAACTTCTGGCTAACCTTGTCATTCTCCTAGGACAAACAGGATGGTAGTCCTCACAGGTGGGTGATATCATCCGATGGAGCCCAGCACAGAAAACTTTTGTCAAAGTTTCTAGAAACTTTGACTGGCAGACTAAGCATGCTCAGCCTGCTGCTATCCACACGAGGTCCCCTTTCAATCTCTTCTTTTCCATGGTGCAGTAGCCTCGTGGTGCAGTAGTTCCAAATCTTCTCAGTCTTTTTCAATCTCCTTTCAGGGTTTTTTCTGCGTCGGGTCTCCCTTCGCGTTCGGTTCCTCCGTTTGGTAGGTACCCTTGACTTTTGCCTTCGTTTTTCACAGTCGATTCCTGACTTTCACACCGTAGTGCCCGTCGGTCATTGACTGCGTGCTGGCTTCTTTTTTCGATGGCATCGTCAGGTTTTCAACAGTGCCCACGGACCATGTCCATCATTTATTTATTTATTTATTTATTTAACAACTTTTAATATACCGACGTTCGTGAGGCACATCACGCCGGTTTACAAGTAACTCAGTTAAAGGAGGAAATTACAATGAAACAGGGGGCCGGGGGATGGGAGCAGGCCAGAAAGGGGGGGGGGGGGGGTAAGGGAGACAGGAAGGAGAGAGGGAAAGATAGGTAGCATGAGTGAGAGTATAAAAAAAACTCCGCATGATGTGTATCCTCTGTCTGGGGGCCTTGCATGACATCCGGAGGGTGACATTTGTGCGACCAAATGACCCCCAAAGGGTGGCGAACGCACAAGATGGAAAAGCTTTTTGGCTCTCTGAAACCACCTACTTTGGCTTGGGTATCCTCAACAGCCAAGAACCGTGGGGAAACCATCCCCATCTCTTCCCCTGGCGGTGCCCCTCTTCAGTAGTCCTAGGATCGGGGAGAGGGAGATCGATCCTTGGTGGTCCTCCCCCCCCCCCCCTCCCCTCTCTAAGATCTCTGGACCTCTCTCCATCCCTATACACCTTCATCCCTTTCTTCCTACCTCCTTAGCTCTGTTCCTCCCATCTCCCCATTCCTCATTCCTCTTCCCACAACATGCCCTTTCTTTATTCTTCTCCCTTCTATATCTTTTCTCTTCCATTCCTTATCTATCTATACCTCCTGCCCTAGATCCTATCTTCATTTTCTCCCCTCTGAGATCCCCCCTCCCCATGCCTCCCCCCCTTCCTTCCCAGCCTCAATCATTAACTGTTGTTTTCCTCTAATAAGGAACCAAACAAATTACCTGGACATAAAAATGTCAGAAAATTACTGTTTTTATAAAGTAAAAGAAACTATTTAATTTAATATGAAACATTATGCAAAATTGCCACAGAATTTGCTTATTTGCTGCAGAATTTTGAAAAATCTGTTACAGGAAACCAGCAGCACTGGCTAAAGCTAAGCTCTACAATAGACTGAGGGACTCACGAGGCAACACGCATGTGGGAACTCCCGCACATGCTCAATAGTAAAAGCTTTGCAGAGCTAGAGAGATGGTCCTTTCGGTGCCATTGGATGACATCACCCACGTGTTATGGCTAATTCATCATGCTGTTTACGGAGAACACCATTTACGATAAGCAAACTAGCTATATTCCAATTTACTTCCGCAGTTAGTGAACAGGTTCAAATCTACTATCCAAGCCCCACAGCATGGCTGACGTCCTTCAAGTTGCTTGGAGCAACCTTCAAAAAGATTTCCCTTTTGAAGCCCTGAGGAGACAATCCAATTCCTCCAAGTATTGACCACTGGGGTTTGCTTCATGCTCAATGCAAACTCTCCTTATCTGCTTCAGTCTGTATTTCTCAAGTTGCCCAGTGGCTTAGAGGAGAACCCCAGCCTCTTGTCTGAGCAGATCCTGGTCAAGGCCCAGTGTCAGGCTTTTTTTTTTTTTTTTAATTCTTGTTTATGCATTTTTCCAACAAGTTTCAAGAAACAATCTTGATCAGAAAAGAAGAATAAAGAGAATTATGCAAGTCATAACAGAAGTTATCATAAAGGAAATAAATACTTTCTATTCCACAAGTCCACAATAATGGATCCAATTGCAAAAAAAGTTTAAAGGAAAAATCCCTAATAATTAAAGTAAAAGAACAGTATTTAAACAGCAAGTATAATACATTATATAGGGGCACTCAAGGAGTGCGAAATAGACAAAACCAGATCTTTTTACAGTTATCATACTATGGTTTATTACTAAGGAAAAAATTGAAATTGAGGAGGAGAAAAAAAAGCATATGAAAGGCCCTTATATTTTACATTACATTTTACATGGGTATTTCAGAACAAAAGAGGCCCCTATCTGCAAAACTCTAGGTCTCAACAGTGTCAGGCATTTTTGCCTGACATTGGGATCTGCTAGACATGACTTATGCAAAAGTCTTTTTTCCAGCCAACAGTTTCACATAGTCAGCAGACATCAGCTTGGGACAAGTTGAAGATGCTGGGTTATAGGGCCTCAACAGTTACTCATGCCTTTGTTACATTTTCATATGAGAGAAACCAATAGATGTTAAAGACTTAATGGAATTAAGCCACTTGGGGGATTAAACAAGCTCATCTCTGTGAGTTCAGCCTAGAGGGCTCCCCTGTCTTGGTGGCTCACCCATGCTAATCTGATTGTGGTTTATCCTTTCAAATTCTTTCACACCAAATTGTTTTGACAACAGATTCCTCCACCCTAGACTGGGGAGCTCACACTCAAGGTCCCTGATCACTTCAAGAAAGACTCTAGCATATCAATTTCTTAGAACTTCAGACCGTGTTTGACACTCTAAAGCAGTGGTTCCCAACCTGTGATCTGCAGACCCCTAGGGTTCTGCCAGACCATAATAGGGGTTCTGTGGGAAGTGCAGCTGCTCAGAAAAAGAGTGGGCTCTGCACTAAGATGGCTACCTGTGCAAGGAGAAGAGAGGAATCCCCCACATCAAGAGCCTTGTCCACACTGTTAAGAAGAGGGAGGAGCAGGTTTAATTGCTACCAGGAGCCTGGTTGGCACCAAGAAGAGAAGAAGAGCACCACTGCTGGAAGCCTAGGCAAGGGTATCATTGGCCCTGGGCACACAGGACCTCTTTCCAGAGTCTCCTTCAGTGACTTGTCAAGCCACAAAGAAAAAGAGAGTCCTGGTGGAGCTGCCACAGACCCCATCCCACTGCAGCCTAAGAAGAGTATTGACTAAAGCCCGACAAGCCATCACTGACCCTCATCCCACTGCAGCAAAAGAGGCCTAGAAGAGAGGGGGAAGCCCAGAGTGAGAGACTATATGTGTGTGTGAGAGAACAAGTTGGAATGTATGTGAGGGGGGAGCCTGTGAGAATGAGACTGTGTTGGACAGTTTGTGTGTGAGAGAATGTAGCCTGCGGGAGAGAATGTATGTGAGAGTGGGATCCAGTTATATGTGTGTGTGAGGGAGCCTGTGGGGTTGAGAGCATATGTGTGTGGTAGGAGGGAGTCTGTGGTGTTGAGAGCATATGTGTCTAGAGGGGAGCCTGTAGAGTTGATAACGTGTGTGAGAATCTGGGTGTTTGTGTAAGGGATACTCTGGGAGTGTGTGTGTGTGAGTGTGAGGGAGCCTATGGAGTTGAAAGCATGTGTGTATGGGAGGAAGATTATGAGGTTGAGAGCATGAGTGTGGGGGAGGGAACCTGTGGGGGTTGATACCATATATGGTAGGGGGAGCGTATGGAATTGAGAACATGTGTATATAGGGGAGCCTGTAGGGTTGAGATCATGTGTGAGAGAGAGAGTGTGTGTGTGTGTAAGTGAGAGCCAGTATGTGTGTATGTGAATATGATGGATCCTGTAGGAGTTGTGTGTACGGGACCATGTGTGTGTATGTGGGAGAGGGAGCCTGTGGGGTTGAGAGCATATATGTGTGGAGGGAGAGCGAGCCTTTGGTATTGAAGGGGTTGATAACGTGTGTTGAAATGAGAACCTGGGTGTTTGTGTGAGGGAGCCTGTGGAGTTGAGACCGTATATATGTATGGAGAAGAGAACCTGTGGGATTGATACTATATTTGTGGGGGGGAATGTGTAGAACTGAGCAAGTGTGTGAGGGGGAGCTTATAGGGTTGAGATCATGCGTGTGTGAGGCAGCCTCTGGGAGTGTGTGTATATGAGTGGAAGCCTGTAGAGTTGAGAGCATGTGTATGTGTGTGAGGGAGCCTGTGGGAGTGAGAGTGTGTATGTGAGAGGAGGGAGTATGTGTGAGTGAGAGAATGTATGTGTATGACAGGATAAAGTTTGTGCATCTGTGCCCCCTACCAGCACCAATACCTACACACACACACACGACATTGGAGTGATTAGAAATCAAAAGTTCCCAGTATGGAGAGCAGAGGATTTATTTTATCCTTTTTAGTTTTAATTATTTGATGTATCTGCTGTTTTGAAATATTTATTCTGTGGAATTTGTTGCCGGAGGACATGGTCAAGGCATCTAGCATAACTGGGTTTATAAGAAGTTTGAACAAGTTTCTGGGGAAAACATCTATAAACAGTTATTAGACAGATGAACTTGGGGAACGTGACAGCCTATCCCTGGTAGTGAACAACAAAGAATTGCATCTACACTCTGGGATCTGCAGAGTCCTTCTGAATTGGCCATTCTTGGAGACAGGATACTGGGCTTGACATTCCTTTGGTCTTACCCAGCATGGTATTTATATTCTTAACTAGGTAGTCTTCTTTTACCTGAACAAGCCAGAAGTAACAGATTCACTCTTTTATTGGAAAGCTGTCAAGGTGACGCTGAAGAACACATACCTGGCAGGGAAAGACAACAGGTGGATCCTAGGCCCTCACTAGTGGACCCTGAATCTGAATGTGACAAACAAAATCTTTTTGAAGTGGGAAACACCCAAGGTAGATCTGTTTGCAACCTCTTTTTACAGAAAGGTACTATGCATCTGTTCCAGAAGAGAATCACATGGCAGACTCATGGAAGATGCCACCTCCTTTCATTGGGAAACTTTTCTGTATTTGTATCCTCTGATACCACTGATTGTGAAAACTTTAATAAAACTCATAAGATGAAAAGAAACCTTGATCCTCATAGCTGAGAGAGATTTTGTTTCCACTCCTTTGGGAGTTATATATCAGGAAACTAATCCATTTGGGAATTCTCCAACTCTGATTATGCAGAACTGAGTAATGCTGTTTCATCCCAACTCTAACAGCTTGGGTGCTGAGTGCAAGAGTGTTTGTTTCTTACTTTCTCCGATGAAATATCTTGGGTCCTTCTAACTTCTAGAAAAGAATCCACAAGAATATTTTATGGGTTTAAAGGGAGGAGGTTTAACATCTAGTGTGAGAGCAAGGCCCTAGACCCTTTCTTGTGTCCCATACAAAAACTGAGTGGTTGCCTTCGGTATCTTTCAGAGTTTGGCCTGAAAACCAACCCCATTAGAGTATCCCTCAGTGCTTATCAACATAAAGAAGGAAATCCCCATCTCTGTAAGCCTCTATTGGAAATTAATGCGGACTTTAATTGAAGCCTCGCATCAAGACTTCTGCTTTGTTTTGGGGCATCAACATGGTACTTGCTGCACTGATGAAAAACCCTGTTTGATCCTCTGAGTTTTTGTGAGCTCAGATACAGTGCCTTTTTTTGTACCTTTTTCATATTCTGCTGTCTAAAAAACAAACAAAAAATCAAAATGTATTAAAGTAGGAGATTGTTTCAGTAATCTACACAACATACTCTACACGTTGATCATGAAAGAACTATAGAAATATTCCAAAAGCAATTAAGAATAAAAAGCTAAAAAGTCTTGATTGCATGTTTTCACACCCCTTGACTCAATACTTGGTGGAAGCCTCTTTTGCAGCAATAAAAGCCATGAATCATTTAGGATAAGTGTCTATCAACTTTGTGCCGCCAGATGGTGCAGGTTTGACCATTCATCACTGAACAGGTTAGCTGGGGATTGTCTGTGGACTGCAGTCTTTAAGATTTTCTGTTGGATTGAGGTCTGTGCTTTAACTGGGCCACTCAAGTATATTTACCTTGTAGGTCATATTTTTTGTGGCAAACAGATCAATCCACAGAGTTAATGAGTTTTATCCCTAGTGATTTATCCACCCTACACCTCAAATGTTATCATTTATAGGGTGGTGCGCTTTGTTATCCCAAGTTTCTGCCTAAAGTGGTGTGGATGTCCACCTTAAAACAGGCAGTTGTCCTTCCAGTATTTTTTCCCCAGGCCACATGCCCGCAGATCTGAAAGAGCCTTGCCTTTCTGGATTGCAAAAAAGCCCTTGCTTTTCATTTGGGGACAAACCAAAGCCCTTAGAAGGTCCACTCAGTTTTTTGTGTCATTTGACCCTACTAGAGCTGGATTTCTTATAGCCAAATGTACCATTTGTAATTGGATAGCAGGTTATGCCCAAGCAGGTGTAACTATAGATGGGCATATCAAGGCTCATAATGACAGAGCAATGATTCTGTCAATTGCCCATGTAAAATAAGCTTCTGTTGAGGAGATTTGCAAAGTTGCAATGTGGATCCTATCCCCGCGTTTATCTCCCATTATTGTTTGGACGCTGCCTCACAACATGACAGGTTTGGTCTGTTTGTCCTTCAAGGTCTCTTTGAGGGCTAGAATTCAACTCCCCACCCCTACCCTCCCACGTCCTGCTGGGGCCCATTTTTATTATTTTGCATTGTCCTCTTAAAAAAATAAATAAGTAAAGGGAGGTATAAAATTGAAAGAGACTTTGCCCTCAAAATATTTCCTGTTCAGTGATGGTTTGTAATTTTTCTCTTTAGTCAGCAATTCCTAATTATGTAACTAATTAATTCTACTTGTTGACAGAGAAAACTGAGCTATTTACCTCTAACTGAAGTTCTCCCAGATATGTGTTCCCTTCCACCTCCCCTTTTAAAGTTGGCTTCTTTAAGTTATTACGTATGATTGATGGTGCCTGGTACAGCAGCAGCTGTACAGGAAGTCCCATGCATTCCCTGAAACGATTTCTAGGCTTTTCCATAGCTATGGAAGAATCACTTTGCTTCAATGGATAATATCACCCCCAAGTGTGGGTAGTTATGCTGTTTCCTACAGATAACACCCATTACGGGTAAGCAACTCAGCTGTATGATTATGCACCCTGAAGGCAAGTCATTTATTGTGCTGATTTATCAGTCAAGTCAAAAATTACTTGAATTTAACCAAAACAATTTGAGATCTTTTCAGCTTGACTCTGTACTTGTACTACCATGCCCTGCAAGTTCATGTGCAGTTTAATTTAATACAGAACAGTTCACTCATCACTAATCCTAATACCCAGAAAAAGTCTATGCATGTATACTGTATATATGTTTATATTTATATCTATAGAGTTGTGTATATATATATATGAATAATGTATAGACAGATATGAGAGATCTGTGAGAATACATAATTATCCTTGAGATTTGCTATGATCAATGTAAACAAAACCTTTATTGAATTAGTAACATTATATATTTTCAAAATACATATAACCAAAATCTAGGCAAGTAAACATGGAAAGAAATCTTTATTAATAGTAAGTCAATGACAATTTTGTCAGGCTTCACAGCAAGAAGGATAGTTATTGATTTTGTATTCTAAATGACTCTTAACAAAACATCTTTAAAGGGGGATGACATTAATTCTCCTGAACTGTATGGGGCAGTGAAAAGTCACTGAACATCTTTCTTCATATTCTAGAGTAGTATTTACATCACAGCCAGTGAAAGCAGTGGAAATATTCTTATTGCAATTTACTTTTCTGAATACTAGAAACATTTTATTGAGCATTCACAAATATTGTATAAATTGTATCTTTCAGTATTTTTTGTTTCTCTGAGAAAATTACTTTTATGTTCTTGGAACCATTTTTTTTATGGAGCAAGATAGCCTGGAAGACAACAAATGAGTTTGTGAAAAGTAGTTTAGCAGTCTTAACATTTTTACATATGATTCTAACATGAAGCAGCAGAAAAGTATCCGTGCTTACATTAAAGACTGCATGCTGCTTGAGATACAAAATTTGTGCTGGCATTGGAGAGAAGACAGGGCAGGTCGCAGCTGTTTCTGCCAGCAGAGTATCTCTTCCCCTGTCACCTGTTCAATTTTCTCTGGCCAGCAGGTGGAGTCAGTGAGGAGCACTTCTAGATGCTGCCACTTCCGCTTGTTACCCTCTGAAGTTGGAATCACTTTGGGGCTAGCAGGTCTTGCAAGACTACAGGTCACGATATGGTTTCAACTTCAGATGGAAGCTAGTAGAGGAAGCAGCAACGGGTAAAAAGCACTGCTTGCCCGATTCCTTTTGCCAGCTGGAGGCAATTAAGGAGGGAAATATGATTATGTAAGGGAGGAACAATGATGCTGAGGAGGGGAAGAGAAAGGTGGTAATACCAGGGGATGGGGAGATGGAAGTGGTGATGACAGGGAGGGGAGGTGATGGTGCAGAAGTGGGGGTTGTGGGGGTGGAAAGAGATAGTGATGCTGGGGAGATTGTGGAGAGGGGAAGATGGTGGTGCCAGGGGATGAGGGAGGGAAGGTAAGACAATGGTGCCAGAGGGCTGGGAAGGTAATGATGCCAGGTGATGTAGGGAGGGAAGGTAATGTAGTGATGCCATGGGGGGATGGGTGATAGGAAAGGGAAGATGGTGAAACTAGGGGTTGAAGAAGAGAGGCAGGAAAGTGATTATGCCAGGAAGTGGGTAGAATGAGAGAAGGTAGGTGATTATGGCAGGAAGTGAAGAGGGAGAAGGGAAGGTAATGGTAATCCTCAAAACAGTGAACTCTGTGTCAGGTGTTCCAGGACATAAAAAGATTGAGAACCACCGACTTATGCAATGAAACCCTCTGGGGAAGAGGTGTAAAGGAAATGATCTTTAGCCCAAACTTGGCATTAATTAACAGCAAATGCTCTATCCAGGGCTATCTCTATGACACAAGCCACGGCAGGGAAGATCCAAGTTTGAATTCCCTGCCCGGTGGGTTTGACTGGACCTGTGTGTGCAAGCTTGGGAAGGATATGGGGAGGGAGTTGTCTTCCCCTTTCTGTTCTGTGGCTCTCCACTCTTTCTATCTGTAGCACCTCCAGTTCTAATCAGGAACACCTCTTGGTGGCGAAGATGGTTTAGCTCTTTATCTCTGCATTGTGTATATTTACGACAGCACCTTAGTTTCCTATGACCAGAATCTTATCCAAAACCTTCCCAGTAGCTATGGAATACTATTAGTTCCTCTTCTCTGTTTAGAATATATTTATTTTCATGCTGGCCTCACTAAAATGCAGTAGAGTTGCAGTAGAGAAATACAAGTGCAGACAGATAATCTGCTTTCTAATTTCTTTATAGTAATACTAGTGTAACACACTTCTACTTATGTTCTTCTCACCGGGTGTTTCGTCATCCATTTCCCTATCTCCATTTTGCATGGCTGCTTCTTGCATGGTCTCCTACAATAGTGACTATATAGCCTAATTAGCTGCTTGGCTTACTTTGCTATTAACCAAGCTTCCAGCAAAGTAGAACAGTTTTTCTCCTGCATTTTACTTTGCTCACTGCTCTGAATAAGAAAATGGGTGTCTATAACAACATCTTACATAAACTTGCAGCTAAAGCAACTGTGAAGTGTATAGAAAATACATGAATTCACAATCAATTTAACACTACGATGTAAATGTTATAGTAACTGCACAACTCAGGACTTAAGAATTTTTACCTCTCAGTATAATTTACTTTGGGGTCCTAGCTCTGCTTTTAACTTATTTTTCAGTTAACCCTCTCAGACCTCTACAAGGGATACTACAGATGCCACGCTGGCAGCTCCTACTGGCCAGCTTATAGTGCGAAGGGTACACCTCAGAAGAGGCACTCCTCGAACCCTGGGGCAATAGGTTGGGGAAAAGAAAAAGAGAACTTCTTCACCCAGCCCCTCAAAAAAAAAAATACTGTGCAGATAGGATTAGTGCTGATAAAAAAAAAAATGTTAATCTGTTTTTGGAGATAGAGGGTTTCATGATACATTGGACATACATGTTCTGAATAATTATTTATTTTGTTTAAATTCCACTTTTCAGGCACTTCAAAGTCAATTACATTCAGGTATTTCCCTGTCCCATGGGCTCACAATCTGTACCTGAAGTATCAATGGGAATTGAACTCTGGTTTTTCTCATTCGCAGCCCACTGCTCTATCCACTAGGCTATCCCTCCACTCCATTAAAGCAATATAAACAGGGTAATTTAGTAACATAGTAAATGATGGCAGAAAAAGACCCAAGTGAGCCATCCAGTCTACCCAGAAAGCTTTTTTTTTTCTTTTAGATGTAATTTAATTAACTTTTTAAATTCTGATAAGACTAGCAACTGCCACTCCGTGCCGGTTACCCTTAAGCCTTCTCTAAGGTAGTCACTGTCACTCTGAGCAGGTTACCCCAATGCAGATTACCCCTTATCTTTGTTTCCATCCTTTAGCCATTAGGGATCCTCTATATTTATCCCAAGCTCATTTGAATTCCATTATAAATCTTGTTTTTCCTACCTTTTCTGGGAGAGCATGCCATGCATCCACCACCCTTTTTTTTGAAATATTTCCTGATGGTATTCCCGAGTTCTACCCCTTTGGAGCTTCCTAGTGTGACCCCTAGTTCTCAGCTTTCTTTCCATTGGAAAAGGCTTGCTTCCTATGCATCATTCATACCCTTCATGTATTTAAAAGTCTATATCATATCCCCCCCTCTACCTTCTCCTCTTCCAGTGTATACATATTTAAGTACTTCAGAATATCTCTTTTGATGCAGACCCCACACCATTTTGTTGTCTTTCTCTGGACTACGTTGATTCTGTCTCTATCCATTGTAAGATACATTCTCCAGAACTGAACACGGTACTCCAGCTGAAGCTTCACCAATGACCTGTACAGGGGCATTATCACTTCCTTTTCCCTTTGGCTATGCCTCTCTCAGTGCAGCCCAGCATCCTTCTGCCTTAGCCACCATCTTGTCACATTGCTTTGCTATTTTCAGATCATCAGACACTATCACTCAGAGATCTCTTTCCCAGTCCATATACATCAGTCTCTCATCTCCCAACACATAGAGAAGTTTTGTATTTTTGCCACCACAGATGCTTGACCTCACACTCTGCATTGAATCTCAGCTGCCAAACCATTGACCACTCCTTAAGCTTTAGATCACTTTTTTCATTCTCTCTACTCCTTCAGGGGTCCCCTCTTTTGCAGATCATACTGCCACCCGCAACAAGACATACTTTTCGTTCTAACCCTTCTATGTTGCTCACAAACATATTGAACAGAACTGGCCCCAGAACTGATCCTTGAGGCACTCCACTTATCACTCTTTTCTCCTCCAAATAGGTTCCATTTACTACTATTTGTTGTCTTTGTAATCCATTCTATCATCTTGTGATCCACTCCCAGGCTTCTCATTTTGTAATGGGTCCTCTATGAGGGACCATATTGAAAGCTTTGCTGAAATCCAGATAAATTGCATCAAGTGCTTTCCCTTGATCTAATTCTCTAGTTGCCCAATCAAGAACAAAATCAGATTCATTTGATATTATTTTCTTCCCACATTGCCTCAGATCCTGAAACTCATTGTATTGTAGATAGTTGACGATCCTTTTCCTCAACAGCATTTCCATTAATTTTCCCCCACCACTGAGGTAAGACTTACCAGCCTGTAGTTTCCAGCCTCCTCTCTGCATCCACATTTGTAAAGCAGGACCATGACTGTCCTCCTCCAATCTTGCAGCACTACTCCCATTTCTAAGGATTTATTAAGCAAGTCTTTCAGAGGAATCCGCCAGAACCTCCCAAGCTCTTAGTATTCTGGGATATATATCTCATCAGGCCCATGGCCTTGCCCACTTTGTTTTGCTAGTTACACCCAAATGTTTTTCTGTAAATGAGATTATCTACTCCATTCCCGTCCGTACTCTTATCCACCACCAATGTTCCTGCTCCAACATCTTCTTTAATGAATACTGAACTGAAGTATTTTAATATTTCAGATTTTCTTCATCCTTCCCCACATAATGACCCTTGTCTCCTTTCAGTCTTATACCACCACCTCTGGACTTGCCTCCTTTTTCTGATATCTGAAAAAATGTTTTCTCACCTCTGTTTACCTTCGTCGAGTTTTCACCATCCTGATTTTTCTTCATCCCTTTGAACATCACCCTGTGTTTCTCCTTTTGAGTTCCTTTGTACTTTTTGAATGTTAATCTTTGTGCCTTTATTTTTCAGCTACCTCTTTGGAGAACTATATCAGTTTCCTTTGCCTCCTACTTTTATTGACTTTTTCTTACATAAAGATTTTTTTGCCTTTATTATTGCTCCTTTTAATTTGGCCCACTTTTTAATTGCTCCTTTTAATTTGGCCCAGCTTTTCTCCCTCTGCTTGCTGCTCTTCCTGAGTACTGTTTCTTCCTTTCTGTTTGAGTGGACTAATTTCTTTCTTTTCTCCACCCACTTCCTGTATGTGTTGGATGTATTGGAGGCAACATTCCCATTTCATTGACTTTCTTCTGCTACTTCTATCCTCTAAATGCCTGATGACATATGTTCTCAGTTTCTCACTTAGGATCCTTTCCCTGCCGTCTTTACCATATAGTCTTTTATTATTCCACACATGGCCCAGCACCCACTATATCTAAATCCTCCTCCTTTGCAACCAGGTCTGGAGGCATCTGCTGAAGTTGTCTGTGGCTGAGCCTTTCCCTTCCTTTTCCGTGAACAAGTGACACTTCTGAAAGGCAATTGTCTTTGTTATATGCCCAAGCTGCTTCCCAGGTCTGGAAATCTCTCTGTATTGCTTGGATGCTGTTTCTAGCGATGTCGTTGATTCCTCAGATGGATAATAACATCAATTTTTTAGTCCTTGCATTCTTCTTTAATGGAAATTAAAATCTGATTTGCATTTCTGCCAGCAAAGAATCCTAGCAGGCGTTTAACCTATTGTGTGTCCCTCAAATTAGTCCCTAGGTTGGTGCCTCTAATGATAGACTTCTAGCAGAAGGAACTCTCTGTTATGCTGTATGGTAGTATTTTTGAGATTTCTGTGGGACACTGCTTATATTGGCTCTAAGTTGAAGGGGCTTCTTGATATGTTTAAGTATTTAGGGATTTCTGTATGCATTGGGTATCTTTCCTTTTACATGCCACTTACGGTTTCCATTTCTGGAGCATCCTATTTTCCAAAGCAAGAAGAAATGTTTTGTATGGGTATCATTTGGAAAAGTGGGTATTGTCACTGGTCTTAACCTTTCCAGAGCCCAATGTAATACCATTAATTCTGGGATTCTGATCATTTGGTAGTACTTGTAGCAAATATTCTATTTTGGGGGAGGTTTTTTTTTTCAGTTCTAGATGATTTCTCTTTCTAAGAGTCAGATCCTTTTTATTATTGCAGATAGCTGAAGACAATGGGACAAGACATTAGCCTCCAGATAGTGTGCCTTAGGACTATATGCATATAGAGAAAAATAACCCATGCTGTATTTGCACTGATGTTAGTTTTCATATTAGGAGTCACTACCCAGGAAAAAGAATCTAAGCATCATAATGGACAATACATTGAAATTGTTGGCTCAATTTACTGCAGCAGTCAAAAAAGCAAACAATGTTATTTTTTATTTAGAACTTTTATATACCGTCATTCATGTGCAAAATTACATATCACATCTGTTTACAGTGAAACGATAAAAGCAAACGAATGCATTACATCAAACAAGGGATACAGGTAACTGGGATCAAAGTTACAAATAAATACTAAGCTCTTCATGAGAGCAAGAAGCTAAAATGTTAGGAATTATTGGGAAGACAATAGTAAATAAAACAGAGAATGTCATAATGCCTCTGTATTGTTCCATGGTAAGACCACACCTTGAGTACTGAGTGCAGTTCTGGTTGTTGCATCTCAAAAAAAGATATAGTTTTACTGGAGAACGTATAGAGAAGGGTTATGAAAATGACAGAGGATGGAACAGCTTCCTATGAGAAAAGAACATAAGAAATTGCCATACTGGGGCAGACCAAGGATCCATCAAGCCCAGCATCCTGTTTCCAACAGTGGCCAAACCAGGTTACGAGAACCTGGCAAGTACCCAAACACTAAGTATATCCCATGCTACTGATGCCAGTAATAGCAGTGGCTCTTCCTTAAGTCAGCTTGATTAATAGCAGTTAATGGACTCCTCCTTCAGGAATTTATCCAAACCTTTTTAAACCCACCGACTCTTAACTACCCTAACCACATTCTCTGGCAGCAAATTCCAGAGCTTAATTGTGCGTTCAGTGAAAAAGAATTTTCTCTGTTTTGTTTTAAATGTGCTACTTGCTAACTTCATGGCGTGCCCCCTATTTCCCACCTTCATTCCTAGGCCCCATGTGCATGAAGGCAAAAAAGCCCTACATACTCTGGACTGCAAAAGGGCCTTGGCATATTACAAGCAATGTCTCGGCTGCATCGTAAAACCTCCCAAATGTTCATCTCATATGACTCCAACAGACTAGGAGTATCGGTCAACTAGTATATTTTGTATAACTGGCTGGCTGAATGCATCCAATTTGGTTATACCTTGGCATGACCGCAAGTCACAGACTCTATGAAAGCTTATCAAGTGAGAGCCATGACTGCTTCCGGTGCTTGAAGATATCTGCAAAGCTACAACTTGGGCTTCCATTCACACCTTTATATCCCACCCTCTGTCTTGAAAACCTGTCAAAGACTGACAGTAAATTTTGACAGTAATACCAAAGTAATCAGGGGAATACCGTAATACAGTATAATATATACATAAAATGCAAAAGGCTAGAGAGGAGAGCAGATATGATAGAGGTCTATAAAATCATGAGAGGACTAGAACGGGTAAATGTGAATCAGTTATTTACTCTTTCAGATAATATAAGGACTAGGTGGCACTCTATGAAGTTAGCAAGTAGCACATTTAAAACAAATCAAAATTCTTTTTCACTCAATGCACAATTAAGCTCTGGAATTCATTGCTAGAGAATGTCATTTAGACAGGTAGCATAGCTGGGTTTAAATAAAATTTGGACAAGTTCCTGGTGAAATCCATAAACTGCTGTTAATCAAGTTGACTTAGGGAATAGCCACTGCTTATTACCGGCATTAGTAGCATGGGATATATGTAATGTTTGGGAACTTCCCAGGTACTTGTATTCTGGTTTGGCCACTGTCGGAAACAGGATGCTTGGCTTGATAGACTCTTGGTCTGACTCAGTATGGCAACTTCTTATTTTCTTACTAAGGCACTACAGTTGCACTGAAAAAAAAATCGTCTTGTTAATGTGTCTATTATTGTAACTAAATCTAAGAATTTATCATCTGTTTCAACCAGCTAGAATAAAACCCAATGATCTTTTTTTTTTCTTTTCCTCCAAATGAATGAAACTGTCCCACCAAATTTCTAGTTAGTCAAAAAAGAAACTATTGCATGGTTGATGATGTCATTTGGTTGAATGACTGAAAGACAAGGCTAAAAAACAAATTGCAAACTATGTGAAAGTTTGTTCAGTAATGAAATATGTAAAGGATGCAGTTTTATTGTTTTCAAGATGAAAGTAATTTATAACTTTATTGGTAAAATTTGGTAAGGAGGATATTTTTATTGTACATCACTTTGATGTAATAAGTGTTTTTATCAAGTCTTAGTAAATAAAAATAAACCACAATACTTATTTAGGGGGGGAAAAAGCATGAGAATTTAGATTTATATAAAATTGAGGCCTTGGGTAAAATATATAGAATGTTGCAATTTTTATGTCACAAATATAATCCTGTGTTAAGTCTCGACATCAAAATAAGTATTGTGATGGGTTTATAATATGCAGTAGTTCTTTTTGAACAAGGAAGTAATTGGTTGTGTGGTTATTTCTGTTTTATTGTAGTGAAGACTCACATGCAGCAAGGGCTCATTTCAATTGCAGCTCGTACTGTGATAACCCACCTTGTAAACCACTTGGGCCACTATCCAATGAGTGGCGACCCTGCCATGTTGACCAGCCAGCTTTGTGAAAACCATGACAATCCTTACAGCGAGAGCCCTGATCTTTCTCTTGAGCTTTTTGAGAGCCCAAATCTCCAGTTCTTTGTGCTCAACAACACTACTTTAGTCTCCTGCTTGCAGATACGAGCAGAAGAGAAAATACCTGGAGGTGGGATGCTTGCTGGACTAGCATCGGCTAATTCAATGGTTAGGATTATCATGCGTGACCTCTCTGGCAAATATTCATGGGAGTCTGCCATCTTGTATGGGCCACCAATTCTCAGTGGACAACCAAAACGGCCCATACTGTCATTGCTGCCACCAAATGAAAATCTGGAAAATGATCAAGCAGTTAATAGCTGTGAAGAGGATGTGTCTATAAAATGGGACTACTCTCGTGCTAAAGACCAAAACCCGAGAGATATTGCCAACCTGGGACACACTTGCAGATGAGGAGGATGCCCTTGACTGCCTGCTGCAGTATGTGGGCACTACTGGTCCAGAATGCTTACAAAGGACTGGGGTCCCACTCAACATCCCAGCCCCTCCTCCAGCTTGCCTATCAGAAAAACTAGAGACTGATGTTATCAACGCCATCTTGAAACAGGATGCAGAGGAAAGAGAATTTGTAGAAAAGCATTTTAATGACATCAATATGAAAGCTATGGAGCAGGAGGAACCAATGCCACAGAAGCCTCAATCAGCATTTTACTTTTCCCGTTTACTACTCAACATACTAGGGATGAATTCTTGGGATAAAAGGTAAGATTATAAAATCAAACAGGTGCAATAAAATATAAATGATTTCATGTTTCAAGCTGGATGTCAGGTCATGAAGTACTGATGACTTCATCAAAAGTGTTGAAAAGCAGATTGTTAAAAGCAACAAACAGAATCGGAAAAGCTCTTAACAGTCTTTCATGTTGCATGTACTCTTTCTCAGAAGAGGTGTTTTTCAAGAATTTTGTTGATTTGCAAATCATTTTTTTTTGTAATTTACTAGTTTATGGCCAGCAAAAGTGCTGTTGTAGTTATTTAGTGTTTTCCCTGTGAAAGATGCCATCTATAAGCTAGTGTGAATGGTGTGATCACACTGGGCCTCTGCCGTGGTTGCATCATCTGCACAGATTTAAAGATGAGCGGATCTGTGCAGGACTAATAATGGCAGGATGGATTTTTGTCTTCTGCTGCCTCTAGGCATTACTGATGTGGACACTGCTGCTCTGCCACCATCCTAGATCTGTTTTTTTTCTGAAACCTGCCATCAGACTTCTGTCCCATGCAGATCTGCAGTGCTACCCCTTCCTCTCCCCACCAATTTATTCAGTTCCTACCTTCTCCCTCTGGTTTATCCTCCCAATTCTTTTCCTCCCATTGCCCACCACTGGTTCCCGTGCCGATGCTGCTATCACGAGGCAACATATGTGGGGCCCTACACTCACGAGCATTGAAGCGTGTCTTTCCCCCTCCGGGCTTCCATGTAGGAGGTGGGGGCCTGTGAGCGTGGGGCCACAGGCTTACTCTGTGATAACAGCAGTACTGGCAGTGGAGCTAGAGCGCTGAGGTTGGTGGGGGACCTGGGAAAAAGTCAAAGGACCAACCAGAGGAAGGGGATGAGAATCAAACTGGATGGGGAGGGGTGGGGTAGAATAGGATTGGAAGTCTATAGGGGTGGTGGGGGTCAGGAACATAGCCACCTAGTACACCTGTGCATAAATTCAGTCCTGAAAAGAGACAGAGCAGGCATGTTGGGCCAGGGGGTATCAGGAGTAAACAGGGTTTGCACCCCAACCCATAGCAAAGCTGCTTCTGTCACCCTGGCACCAGTTGTATATTTAAGAAGAGCCAACACGGAGTGGGCAGCAGGACCACAGGAACTGAAAGATGATATTTCTGCTTTACCATTACCCATAGCTGACTGACTTATTCTGCTCACAAGAACCAAGCAGCCGTGAGATACAGGAGTAAGCAGGAACATGCTCTGAGCGCAGTTCTGCTCCTGTACAACACATTTTAGGCTACTGGGACATAGGTGAGAAAAATGACAGGACGAGAGGGTGACTAGAGGCTGTGGGGGAGGAGAGGGTGGCTGGTAGCAGCATGGGAGGGGAGGATAGAGAACCGAGGAACATCAGCTGGAGCAGAGCTTCCCAACCTTTTTTTGTTTTGTGGCACACCACCCACTTCCCTATCATCACTTTCTCTTCTCTTCTCTCTCCCCCTACTCCTTGGCATCATCACCTTCTCCCTTCCCTCTTTCCCCAGCATCATAATCATGCCTGTCCCCTGGCATCATCATCTCTTATTCCCTTCTCTATCCCCCACCTCCCTGGCATCATCACCTTCCCTCTTCCTCACTCCCTGGCATTAACATCACCTTCTCTCTCCACCTCCTCTCCCCTGGCATCATAACCACCTTTCTTTCCTTCTATCCAACTCCCTGGCATCATCACCTTCCCTCTCCTACCACCTCTTCCCTCCCCTTGTATCATCATCACCTTCTGTCTCCTTCCAGCACTCTCCTGCACCCCCCTGGCATCACCTTTTCTTTCTACTTCCTCCTGACATCATCATCATCCCTACCTTCCCTTTCCTTCCATCCCTCTCCCCAACCCCTGGCATCATCATCATCTTCTCTCTCCCTCCTCTTCACCTCCAGCATTGTCATTATCACCTTCCCTCTCCCCCACTCCCTGGCATCAGAATCACCTTCCCTCTCCCTCCATCCCCTTCCTCCCCTGCAGGCATCATCCTCACCATCTCTTTCCCACCCCTTCACATCATTATCACTTTCCCTCTCCCTTCACCCCCCCCCCCCCCCCATCATCATCACCTTCCCTCTCCCTCTTCTCACCCCCTGGCATCATCTCCAGCCCTCTCCCTTACCCCTTGGCATGATCATCATCATCACCTTCCCTCTCCCCCAAGCACCTGTGCTTTTGGACTCGATAGCCCAGATTAATGTTCCTGTTCTCTTCTTAGTTTGTTACTTTTAGTCATTTGTCATATATTTGTGTGCAACTTAATACCTTCTTTTTTATTGTATTTTCCCTGTTTTAATCAGTTTGTTTTGTTACCATTTCATTTTATGAAATATTGTTCTATGTTTTTTAATTATGCATATTTTTTCTGTAACCCGCCTAGTTCACTATTTTGGGTGTAAGCGGTATATAACAATTTTTAATAATTAAATTCCTAGGCATCATCACCTTCCACCACCTCTTCCCCACCCCTTCGCATCTTTATTACCTTCCCTCTCCCTTCATCCCCCATCATCATCACCTTCCTTCTCCCCCTGACATCATCTTCTGACTTCACCCCCTCTCCCTCACCCCTTAGCATCAACACCTCCTTCCCTCTGCCTCCACCCTCTCCGACCATCCCCTGGCATCATCAATTTCCCTCTCTCTCCATCCCCTGGCATCATTGCTTTCTCTTCCCTCTCCCTCCAATCCGCATGCCAGTCACCTTCTGTTCCCTTTCCCTTCAACCCTGGCATCACTTGCCCTCTCCCTCACTTCCTGGCATCATCATCTTCCATCTCCCTCATCCCTTGGTATCATCTTCCCTCTCTCTCCACTCCTCCCCCCACTGACATCATCATCAATCCTTCATCCCCCCCCCCCCCAACCCCTAGCATCACCTTCCCTTAATCTCACTCCTGGCATCATCATCACCTTCCCTATCCTTCCCTCTTTCCTCCCTATCCTCTTGAAATCATCTTCCCTCTTCATCCACCCTTCTCCTCCACTCCCTGGCATCAACTTCCCTGTCCCCCATCTCCTGGCATCATCACCTTCCTTTCCCTCTCCCCCCACACACACTGTGGCACACTTATCTGTCCCTTTCCCCTCCCTGAACAGCAAAAGTCTGGAACAGGCTTACCAAGTGCTGCTTCTTCCTCCTTTGCCAGCTTCCCTCTGCAATCTGAACTCCACGGGCCAGCAGGCCTCACAAGCCTGCAGAACCTCTTGCAGTCTCTGTTGCACAGGAGCAGCTGCTGTTACATGTTGCTCTCTGTCGCCCCCTGCTGACAGAAGGACATTCTGCAGGCCAGGAGGGAAACAAAATGAGACTGCAGCCGTGGCACTCCTGCCACAACACACCGGTTGTGAAATGCTGAGCTACAGATAGGCTGAGAGCATGGGGGTTAAAAGGAGACTGGAGATGCAGGGGGCCAGAGGCATTTGCGAACTAGGAATGCTTTTTGATTAGAGTTGCTCTCAGACTGCAGAGGAAACTTTGATGTCACAAAAAGGTGAATTGGAATAATGCATCCTGATACTGTTAGAATGAAGAAAACAAATGGCTGCCAGCATGCTGAGCTTGAGGTTTAGAAGCAAAGTAACTTAAAAACACCCGCAGGAGAAAAAAGCCTGCTATTTACAACATATAAAATTCATGAAGCTGGACTTCCCCATTACAGATGAATTGTTCAGGAATTCTCTTTAGCAAAGGAAAGCATTTCTGGACTGCACGTGCATGTTCAGCAAACTACTTTCTTTTATCGGGTATGCATTTATATGAACACGATGCTGCTATGGAAATGCTGTAATTTCTGAGATTTTTCAAAGTGATTTCTTCAAGTAAAAAGCATTAATAGGCTGTCTGAAATTGCACTCTAGCTGAAGTTCTGTATGTTGTTCCACAACATGGATCTTTTAGCCATGTTGAGAGAGTGCTTTCCAGGGCCAGAGAGTGAGTGGTGTTTGTCGGGGAGAAATATAATGCACACAGATTGCATTTTCAAATCTGCACTTATTTTCCCTGAAAAAGTACACACAGAAAACAGATTCAATTGTCCATTGGCATTTTGTACCCCCCAGCAAGATTGAAAGCAAAAGTACTCACGCACTTTCGCTTTGAAAATTGGTGCAAAGTCTATGGATTGACAGTACCTCCACACTTCATCTCAGTGCAGACAGTTTGAAAATTGCCTCCAAAATCACATGGTGCTGTGGTACTCTGAGGGAGGAGGAGTTCAGTGGACACATTTGCAAACATCACAGTAGGGATGCCTCTATCATGTAATTATATTATGTTTGTGAACACTTCCATTTTAGGAGGAGCTTTCATCTCTTAAAGAAAAATGAAAAACTACTTCGGGAGCTTAGGAACTTGGATTCAAGACAATGGTAAGTTAAGAAGAAAAGAAAATGCCATACTGGGTCAGACCAAGGGTCCATCAAGCCCAGCATCCTGTTTCCAACAGTGGCCAATCCAGGCCATAAGAACCTGGCAAGTACCCAAAAAGTTAGGAAAATGAAAAGAATAGAAAGGTCCTGAGAGCACATTTAAACTTTCCCAAAACCCTTGTGCCTTTTTTCTTATGTTTGTTTTATTGGCCAAGCATTTTTCCTTGAATTTCCAAATCGATTGGAGTCAGCCTTTAATGGATTATAGCACCATAAGCCTTCATTCCCAGGTGACTGGAGGTGGGGAAGTGATAGAAACCAATACTGTGATAACATTTAAGCATGCTTGGAACAGAGATGAAGGTCAAGGTTGAGAGGCTGGGTAAAATAAATGGAGGAAAAGTGTGGGGCATGGGTGTTGGTCTAAGTATGGGAATTTATATGCTCATATACCCATAGTAGTAGAGAGCCAACAAGATGATAAATCTGACTTGCAAAAGGTGCAATATCCTGCAGGCAGTAAAATATGTAGAGCTGACAACTAGGATATAGATATTAGGGATGTGAATAGTTTTTGAACGATTAAAATTATCGTCAGATAATTTTAATCGTCAAAATCGTTAGAGTGCACGATACAATACAAATGCCCACGGTTTATCGTCAGGGGCATTTGTATTGTATCGTTAAAAAGGGGGCGGGAAAACCAGCACGCCAAAAAACCCTAACACCCACCCCGAACCTTTAAGACAAACCCCCACCCTCCCGAACCCCCCCAAAATGTTTTAAATGACCTGGGATCCAGTGGGAGGGTCCCGGCGCGATGTCCCACTCTCTGGCCACAGCTGCTGTGAAGAGAAATGGCGCCGGTGGCCCTTTGCCCTTATCATGTGACAGGGCAAAGGTAGCGCCGGCGCCATTTTGATTCCCAGCTCCCGGACCCCCGCTGGACCCCCAGGGACTTTTGGCCAGCTTGGGGGGGGCCTCCTGACCCCCACAAGACTTGCCAAAAGTCCAGCGGGGGTCCGGGAGCGACCTCCTGCACGCGGGCCGTATTGCCAATCTTCAAAATGGCGCCAGCGCTACCTTTGCCCTCACGACGCCCGTATGACATAGTGAGGGCAAAGGTAGCGCCGGCGCCATTTTGAAGATTAGCAATACGGCCCGCGTGCAGGAGGTCGCTCCCGGACCCCCGCTGGACTTTTGGCAAGTCTTGTGGGGTCAGGAGGCCCCCCCAAGCTGGCCAAAAGTCCCTGGGGGTCCAGCGGGGTCCGGGAGCGATCTCCTGGACGCGTGACGTCAGAAGCTAGGAATCAAAATGGCGCCGGCGCTACCTTTGCCCTGTCACATAAGGGCAAAGGGCCACTGGCGCCATTTCTCTTCACAGCAGCCGTGGCCAGAGAGCGGGACATCGCGCCGGGATCGCGCCGGGACCCTCCCACTGGACCCCAGGTCATTTAAAACATTTTGGGGGGGTTCGGGAGGGTGGGGGTTTGTTTTAAAGGTTCGGGGTGGGTTTTAGGGTTTTTTTGGTGTGCCGGTTTTCCCGCCCTCCCCCGATTTACGATTTTTAACTATTTCAAACAAAACAAAACACGACGATCCGATTTCCCTCCCCCAGCCAAAATCATCGTTAAGACGATCGATCACACGATTCACACCTCTAATAGATATATACTGATACATAGATATATATATATATGGTCATAACATCACAGTAAATGATGGCAGATAAGAACCAAGCTAAAGCAGTATAGATGGCAACAGCTGTGCAGACTGGGTAGCCTAATTGGTTCTTATCTGCCATCATTTACTGTGATGTTATGACCATCCTTATCTTACAGCCACTTCCTCTTTCCCCTGGTACATCCTCATCTCAAATCTGGTATCAGTGGAGCAACAGTTGAAACACTATCCATTCCAGGGACTGAGAGTCCCAAACTATTTTCTGCATTTTTTATCATCATCATCGATAGAAGCATTTTAGGTCCCTTTCTCTCCCACATGCAGATATATTCTGGGCCCATTTCACACAGATTTCTGTGAAATATTGCCCCATAATCTACAAATGTCATGTCTGCACCAAAGTTGTTCCAGAGAAATATTTCTAAGACTTAGCCATTTAAAAAGGTGGCGTGGGATTAAAAATAGTTCCCTAAGATTGATGACTCATAGCAGAAAGGTGAATTCTAGTGTAGATGCCCATTAAAAAAAAAAAATTCTCTCTATCTGTAGTGCTGCACCAGCTGCACTTTATCTCAATTGTACTGTCTGGGTGTTAGTGAATGAGTGATGTTGATCTTTTATTTTTCAGTCGAGAGACACACAAGATTGCAGTGTTCTATGTTGCAGATGGACAAGAAGATAAACACTCCATCCTCTCTAACACTGGAGGAAGTCAAGCATATGAAGACTTTGTAGCTGGCCTTGGTTGGGAGGTATGTTCCTTTGTGAGCAGGCTATTTAAATCTTTGGTTTAAAAAATTTAGTGAAAAATCTTCAGCTAGGTTTACAGGTGAGGTAAGATATATTTTTCTTTTTGATTTTCTTTTCTACTTCATTTGATCTTCATTTTACTACTTTTATTCTGGGATTAGTAACTTGATTAACTTTTTGTTTGTTCAGCGTAAATTCCATAAACAGGTATACACAAAAGCAACATCAATAGACCTTTGGAAAGTAATCGCTATGTAATCAGATGAATCCACTTAATTATCTCCCTTCAGTAAATTTGTATTTTAGGTTCGGACCACCAGAAGTGAAAAAGGAGCCACTAGCTCACAGTTCTACCAAGATCTATTAGCTATTTGTGCTATCATTTTAGATAATATCTCAGGGTTATACTACCATCTAAAGAGAACTTTATCTGTTTTCCTGATATTGTGCACTAACAGAATTTTTTTTTAACAATTCTATGCCAAATACCTCTCCACTCCCTATCCATAATAGGCCTCTAACATCACTTTCCCACCTAAGCATATATGTAGGCCAACTCTTCCCCTGTTATTGTGGGAGAAGGTCATAGATTCTGAAAATTAAG
This sequence comes from Rhinatrema bivittatum, assembly GCF_901001135.1. Classification (NCBI taxonomy): domain Eukaryota; kingdom Metazoa; phylum Chordata; class Amphibia; order Gymnophiona; family Rhinatrematidae; genus Rhinatrema; species Rhinatrema bivittatum. The sequence goes on along the minus strand of NW_021821158.1, from coordinate 10,698 downwards.
CCCATACTATCTAACTACATGTTGTAGCAATTTTCAAGAACAGAAGATGCTCAGATAAATTGTTCCTTGCTTTTGCTATTTAACATTCCTTTCAACTGCGAAGGCTGGAAAATAGAGACATTCTGCTGCTGCTACTACTAAGCATTTCTATAGCGCTACACGACGTACACAGTGTTGTACAAACACATTCTTCATATTAAAATTATCCTGGATTTCTGGGATAGTCAAACTTACCTTCTTTACACTTAGAAACATGATGGAAGAAAAATACTGTATGGCCTATCTGGTCTGCCTATCTGCTTAACTAATTTAGCTTTACAATTGCCATCATTCCTTCAGAGAATCACCTATGTTTATCCCATGCATTCTTGAATTTAGATATTGTTTTATTCTCCACCTCCATGCATTCACTACCTCTCTGTAAAGAGATGTTTCCTAAGATTACTCCTGAGTCTACCCCTTTCATCCTCATCCCATGACCCTTTGTTTTAGAGCTTCCGTTCCATTAAAAGAGGCTTACAGCCTGTGCATGTAAATCTTGGAGGTATTTTAATCTCTCTATCATATCTTCCCTATATCACCTTTCTTCCAGGGTATATATGTTTAGATCTTTAAGTCTGTCCCCATATGCTTTAGAACAAAGACTACATGTCTTGTACCTACCTCTACCCACTTATGAAAGCTAGCTAATAATTTGGCAGAGATGATATAGAAGTTAAAGAAATATATCTGTAAATTTTTGTCATAACACTGGGCAACAATGAAAGTGTTACTGACCTAAAAAGGTCCTACTCTGTAGTATCTTGATGTGCTGAACATGAATATGACCATGAAAAGTTTTTATTGGCTCTCGTTTTGAAGATATTTAATATAGTTCACTTTCTATGTTTAGTCGTGTAAATTTATCCAGAAGGACTGTAACAACATCCTAAATAAGCATAGAATGATGTAATATTGCATCATATTGCATAATACCATCATGCACACATCATCAGAGTTTATTACATCATTTTCTGATGCAATGCAGTTCTACTGCCATGCTGCTGCTGAGTAAGCTGACGTCAGCAGTGTACTAGATGAAGCCCAGTCAGAAAGGGTGAGCATTTGAAATATTCATGCTGACTGACTACTGCTGGACACTCCGCAGAGATGCTCCTGAACAGGTGTACAAGAGACAAGCAAAGAAATCTAAGACGTAGTCTATGACTTCATTTTTCAAACGGTATTAACCGTAGGTCTCCTACTATTGGCATACAGTTCAAGATATAATTATATTATTGCATATTACAAAAAAACTAGAGCCAATTTTGCATTTTCACAGTCACATTCATGTTTAACACATGGAAATTTATAAGAATTGACTAATTTCATTTCCGTAACAAGACTTTTGTGAAAATGTGTTGCCCAGTGTAATCTGAGTATATGGTCCAAATTATCAAAAGGTGATTCATTTTCCTCATAGTTCTCAGGAAATTCCAAAAATGTACCCCTCTCAGTATTATAGGAATTGAATTCTCAGTGGCTATCCATTGCTTATCAGGATAATTCCTATCCACACTCCAAAACACATTTATAGGAGGTCAAATAGAACTTCAGATCAGGCGTGACCCTGCCATCCAATTTACTTCTCCTTTATTTTTGGCAACCCTTGGCCTATCATCATCTAACTCAAAATGATAGGTCATTTTTCACTAGTACCTTAAATATACTTTCTGGAGCACTTGAAAGTTCACAATACTGCAGAGGACAATTACAACAAATTAGCACGGATATAATCCCTCTCCAGTAATCACTGCACTCTCACCCTCCTTGTACTCCAGCTGATCCCTTCTCTCATCCTTCATCTGTTCTCTCAATCTCCATCCCTTCAGAAGATCTCCTCTTACATCCCCATCTCCTTTCACCTTCCCAACCCATCCCTTCTTACATACCCCTGCATCCCTTTTTGCATCTCCCTCCAGTGATCTTCTTTTCACCTCTAAGCAATTTTTATAACTCCCCTGCCTCTTACCCCATGCTCTCTCTTACCTTCCAACCACATGACAATGTTCTGTATCTATAATTCTCACTCTTCAGTGGTACTGTTCAGATTTCTGGCATTCACATACAGACATTGTTTTTTTTAATTTGTATTTCTATTTGTATTCACAACCTGCCAATTAGCAGAAGATATAGGCAGTTTAGTGTCACTCGCATGTGTCCTCTTTTATTACGTCTACCTGGACTACTTCAGCCTTTATTGCAACTTCGATACTGGGAAATTTTAACAACCCTGTTTTACAAGGATCCTTGGAAGATACATCCATCCGAGCCGTATGCTGCTTTTATTTATTTTCTTTTACAATTTCAAGATAAGACTTGTATCAACAACATAGGATTAAGGGTTTAAACAGTTAGAAAAAAATTACAGGAATTCAATCATTCCTATACAATAAAAAGGAAACAAATCCAGTAAATCAAAATAATCCATATTAGGCCCCAATCACTAGCAGAAGCGGGAGACATAACAGAGGAAAGTAAATAGGAAACAAGGAAAGAAAAGGCATTAACAGAGAAGTCTGAATATTCTCAAATGACTGTAGTATGATCCAACAGACACAGGATCAGCACTAGCAAGCTTTTTCTGATCTAACAAAAAACATAACTGATATCTCTCACCAGAGTATTTCACAAAACATTTACAAGGATACTGAAGTAAAAGAAGTTCCCATAGAACAAAACCTGGCTTTCTAAGAAAAACAATCTCATAACCATATTTAAATCTTGTTCAGATACAAAAGACACAATAGCTATGTAGCTCTTTCCTCCTCCACCTGCATTGAGCCTTCCAGAATTGCAGAACTATCAAAATTGTGCTTCCTTCAAGTGTTCCCTTGAACCTTCACATTGTCCTCTTCCAGGTGAGAAAAAATGTTGATTCATGGGAGGACAATTTCCAATGGGACAACCAATACTTTAATGAAATATTTCTTCAACAAGTCTCTCACTAAAATTCCTACCATACGAGGAAATTTCAGGGAGCATAAATTCAGGTGTCTAGCACAACTTTCCATTTGTTCAGTTTCCTTATGGATCATATTTTTATCTTGAATTAAAGATTTATTCATGCGGGCAGTATTCATAGCCGGATCTAAGCTTTGGAACACCTTGCCAACATCCTTGAGATTGTCAGATAAGAAAAAATTCAAGGCTGAACTTAAAACCTGGCTTTTTAAATGCGCTTACTCAGAAAATGGGCTACAGGCAGCTATCTAATGTTTGTTTTATTTAGATTATATTTTGTACTACGATATTTTAATATTCTTTTAAGAGTGAATGTTTTTCTCTTTTCTTAACAGCTAAATTCTTCTATTAATGTTCATTTAACATTTTAGCAGTTACAATGTTTTATTGTATTTCTTTTTTCATATTTATATTGTAAACCGTTGTGAAGGCTACGGCTAATGTAACGGTATATAAAAAACTGTAAACAATAAACTATAAACTCTTGATTTCATATAGTTCCTTCTCATTGGCTTTAATTTTCTCTCTAAACTCACGGGAGACCTCAGATTGATGCTGTTCAAGCCCTGACATAGTTTTTACCAAATTGGTGTCCAACATGCATATAGATAGAGCAGTATCCATTTTTAACAGCACAGTCCAGATGTTATCTAAGGTGATAACCAGCAGTTTGATAAGGGGCAGCAAGGGCTTGCTGGCTAGTTTAGCTGTTAACTCCTCAGCAGATTCCATGCTGTCAGTCCTGGGTTTCACAGAGCTGCTCTCCTCATTCACTTCTTGAGCTTGCAATCCCACGAAGTCTGGCCCAACGCCATCACTCCCCTTTGCTCAAAAACGTTCTTATGCCCACTCTATCCTCAAGATATTTCAACTAAGACAATTAAATTATTAAATTAAAGTTGACCTTATTTTAGAAGCAGAAATATGACTTTGATCCTTGAGCATTATATGTGTCAATTAACACAACAGGGTTTATTAAATAGAACATGAAATTTGAGGTCCATCTGCACCAGTTGTCATGTAGAAGTGGTACTGGTGCAATGATGTATCGCCCCGTCTTTAACTCTGGCCGGCAACCAGTTATTTGCAGTTGCCATTGGTGATATTGCAGTCAGAAATTTTGTACTTTGATGAAAGAATTTCATTGTACTTAGATTTATACAATGGCAATCTTAGAACTTGGTGTTTTGTTGAGCCAGCTTCTGGTCACAGTGTTAAACTGCTTGCCCCCTCCCCACAGCTTTTGTAACCCTGTCAGTGCTATAAATGATTGAGCTCTCTCTTGAAACAGTACATAGTAACATATTAGATGACAAGATAGTCCATTCCATGCATCCACCACTATTTCTATGAAGAAATATTTTCAGATGTTGCTTCTGAGTCTAACCTCCCGGAACTTCATACTGTGACCTCTTCTAGAATATTCTTTCCTCTGAAAAAGTTTGTTTCTTGTGCCTGAATTATAACTTTGAGGTATTTAAATGACTGTCATATCTCCATCGCTTTCCTTTGGGATATGCATATTTAGGTCCATAAGTTTCATGTCATGGTTTTTATTGCAGTTCTCGTACCATTTTGGTAGCCTTTCTGTGGACCACTTCCAGCCTATCCATATATTTTTGAAGGTACAACCTCCAGATTTTGACACACTATTCTAGCTTAGGTCTCACCAATGAGCTATATTAGAGGCATTATCTCCTTTTATTCTGCTGTATGCTTCTCCCTATTTACACTAGCATCCCCCAACCACCGCTTTTTCACACTGTTCCATCACCTTGATATCAGACTCTATCACTCCAAGGACTGTACTGATTTGTGCATATCAACCGCTCATTGCTATCCCTTCCTCTTCTTTCCACCTTGTTGGTGTACTGTTTCCTTAGATTTCTGTAACCTAAATGCATAGTTCTGCATTTTTTTCAGTAGTTACACTACCCTTTTATGCACAGTGACTTCTTCAAAGTCACACAATTGCCAGCAACTATACTGGGGATAATAGGAGTGTTACTTAAAATGGAAGCAAGATTGGTTAAGAAGATCAAAATAGGCCAAAATAAAGAATGAAAATGGCAGGAAAAATAGGAATTTGTTTTAAATGCTACCAAAGTTGTGTATATAGAGTAAGGAAAAAACATTTTAAGATGCTTCTCTTTTAATGTTTTTCTATGTAGTAACGTTGAATTGCATTTGGTGATAAGAGATGGAACTGCATCCTTTTCTGATACGTGTGTGCCTCCATTATAGAGATTAGTTGTGCAGCACATGCAGCAAATATAACCATACTATATAAGCAGTACAGTAGTTGAAGTCATACAACACACTTGGTAGAAACAGCAGCAGTTTCCACAGTATAACCAATGGGTCAGTTCAAACTTTAGTTAAAATTAAAACCACATGATTTGATTACCTGCTGATTTATCAATGGAGTATGTGGTGTTCACCAAGTGGGTTAACATTTGACCTAATCTGACTTTTTTCCTAGGTAAATCTCACAAACCACTGTGGCTTTTTGGGAGGATTGCAAAAGAATAAGAGCACTGGACTGACCACTCCATATTTTGCTACCTCTACAGTAGAGGTTATGTTTCATGTGTCAACAAGGATGCCCTCAGACTCTGATGATTCCCTGACAAGAAGGTGGGTCTTCTGTTTCCTTTGATCAGCTTTTCAGTTCTTTTCCATTGTACAGTGAAATAAGCTTATCATATACCCATGGATTTTAGAATAAAACCTTGAATACCACCAATCTCTTGCGTTTCATACCTGTCTTTCATTACAGCAGACATTTACAAATTAAAATCAAACCCCAATATATTATAGTTAACGGATAAGTCACTTACTATCCCATTCTTCTCATACTTTACTGTACAGCAAGATGAGTGTCCCATTCCTCCCCATGCTAACCTGTACAGGATGATCAACTGCATAAGTCTCTCTCTTCCCTCTCCATACTGTACTGTGCAGAAGGGTGAGTTGCATGGCATTCTGCCCCTTTGCTTCCCATTCTGTACTGCACAGGAGGAAGAGGAGTCATGCGACACTCTGCCCCCATCCCTCACCCATTCTTTGCTGCATAGGAGCCATCACATGACACTCTGCTTCTTCTCTCCCCATGCTGTACTATACAACAGGATATGTCACATGGCCCTCTAACCAGACTGTACTGCACAGGTGGAGTCTTCATACAGCACTGTGCCCCTTCCCTTCCTTTGCTGTACTATATAGTGGTATGTGTCACGTAGCATTCTATCCCATCATTCATCCATACTATATGGCATAGAAGGAGGAATCACACTATGTTCTTCCCCTTCCCTCACCATATTGTGTCACAGCATTCTGCTCCAACTTTCACCAGTGTTCTGTATAGGATGATAAGCCCCATTTTATAATATATATATATAGTATTTGACCCCCTATAAGGTCAGCTGATTTGTGTGGTTTGCAAATGACTCTTACACAGATTGTTCCAGACAGTTTATTGCAAACCAGTATGCTCTTAAAGTAAATTTTCCAAGTCACAATTCATTTTTTTTCCTCTACATTTTTTGTAAAATAAAATTAAAAACTGAAAAATGATGCTTGCATGAGTTTTCAACATCTTCAGACTAGTACTTGGTAGAACCACCTTTTGCTGCAATAACAGCTTTAAGTCTGTTGGGGTAAGTTTCTACCAGCTTTGAACATGGTTTGGAAGTGATTTTTCCCTATTTTCTTGGCAGATTTGCTCCAGGTTTTTCAGGTTGGTTGAATGACTCTTATGGACTGCAATTTTCAAATAGTGCCACAGATTCTCGATTGGATTGAGATCTGGACTTTGACTTGGCCATTGTAGAACATTCACCTTTTTGTTATTCAGTCACTCCTGTATTGCTTTGGCCTTGTGCCGGGGATCATTGTCCTGCTAAAAGGTGAACTTTCTCCCAAATTTTTAGTTTTTTAGCAGACTGAAGCAGATTGTCTTGATGTATCTCACTATATGTTGCTCCATCCACCCTTCAATTTTAACAAGATATCCCATAGTTGCTGAGGAAAAGCATCCCCACAACATGACACTGCCAGCCCCCATCTGTTACTGTTAGGATGGTATTTGCTGAGGAATGGGCAGTATTAGGTTTTGTCAAACTAGTGTTTTGAATTTTGGCCAAAAAGCTCCATTTTTGTCTCATCTGACCACAAAACCTTATCCCACATTTTAGCTGGGTCACTCTGATGTTTTTTGGCAAACTCCAGACGTGCTTTCATGTGATTTTTCTTCAGTAGAGGCTTCTTTCTAGCCACCCTCCCATGCAGGCCAGTTTTATGCAGAGCTCTTGATATGGTTGACTGATGCACCTCCACTCCAGTCTCAGCCACTGTAGCTCCTTTAAAGTGATGGCTTCTCTGTGGCTTCCCTCACATGTCACCTCCTTGATCTGTTGCTGAATTTTGAGGGACAGCCATGTCTAGACAGTGTCTGGGAGGTATGATGCAGCTTCACAATTGATCCAACAGGCTCACTGGGATATCCAAGCACTTGGATATTATTTTATAGCCTTTTCCTAACTTGTGTATATCTATAACTTTAATTTTCTTAGAATGTTCTTTGGTCTTTATTTTCACAGCTTTCCTTTAGATTCACAGTCTGGAATTAAGGTACTGGTACTGGAATTAGGGGTCTTTTATCGAGAAAAGCTGACCTTTTTTTAATGATTCACAGGTAGAGGCCAATTGTAAGCCAATTGTTACGGCAATATCTTTCATCTGTGTAAACTTGGAGCTTCCACAGCACAGGGGTTGAATACTTATGCAACCAGCATTTTTCAATTTTTTTTTTTATTTTACAAAAATGCAGATAAATAATGAATTGTGACTTTGAAAGTTTATATTAAGAGTAAATTAGTTTTCAGTAAGCATACTGTGTGGAACAATCTGTGTTAGTGTCATTTGTAATCCACCCAAATCTGCTGACTCTTTACAAAGTCGAATACTTTTGCAAGCCATTGTGTGCAGGGGCGGATTGGCCTATTGGGGGATCGGGCATCCCCCGGTGGGCCGGTCGCACTAGTCACGTGGTCTGCCGAGCGTGGCCGTGACAGAGCCGCGCTCGGCAGACCATGTGGTATCTCCTGGGCCGGCCTAGGTGGTGAATCCCCGGGCCGGTCTTCATCAGGAATCCGCCACTGATTTTGTGTGTGTGTATGTATGTATATATGTGTATATATACGTATAATTGATGTGTGTGTATACATACACTCACTAATTTAAAAGCTAAATTTTGATTTTACAGTCTACTTTGATTGAACTGAAAAAGAAAAGCCATTTGCATGTGTGAGATTTCACTCTGTTTCTCCAATGTCATTTTACTAATAGTTAAGTAGATGACCCCAGGGATGAAAGATGTGTTCAGTTTCTAAAACTTTCAAAGATCTTTCTTTTGGATTTTTTTTCTTCTGTTCATTATTCTTTTCTGTGCATCTAAACTTTTACCTAACTAGGGTGCAACTGGTCAACTCACAAAAACATTTACTAGTTTTTAATTAACTCTTTATTTGCTTGCTGTGTGTTGCACTGCAGAACTAAAACTAGAAACCATCATTTTCTGGTGTCACCTACAATGAACTTGGGAGAAGCGAGCCTTTGTGTTCTCTTTAAAACAAAAAAATAGCTTGTATTGGTATTTTTTTTCTACAGAATTTAATAAATTCCACATTAGTGATAATAAGTTAAGGCCTCTTACATGTCTCCTATTAGCAGTGAACAATTGGATATCATTAGGCTGTCCCCTTTCTCCTTCATACATACATCTTCAGATGTGCTAATCCATTCAGCAGACACATTAATGAGCATGGGGTGAAGTGTAATATTGGAGGAAGTAGGGCTGGCTGACCTCAGCATGGAGTTTAATTCTTCTAATTAAATTTGATACTTCTCAGTCTGGTAGAGAGAAATGGCTGTGCCCCTGGCAAAGCTATCTTGTTATTGATAACGTTCCCTGTATTTTGCTGTTAAACCAGGGAAAAATCATTTTACTTCTTGTTTTGAACTAATGATAGCACCATGTAAAACTAATCTTGCATCTTAAAAATAAACTTACATTTTGCAGACAAATAACTTATCAAGATTCAGAAAGCCAAAAACATTTCACTTTTATAACAGGTATGCTAGCAATGCAGTCATGTAGAGTTTCAACATAAGCATATCACACCTATCTTGTCAAAATAACAGGTAAAAGGCTACAGCATTTGTGAGTCCTAGAACACTTTTTTCTCGTCAATGATTAATTTTTCTTTATCCATACATTTCTAGGAAACATAATTATTTACAATTTAAAGTTCAACCTAGTCTTTAAGGACATCATAAGCAACCTTGTTTGCTGGATATCCACAATATATTCACTGATGCTGCATTGTATGCAGATACATCTCGTGCATATGGTTTACTGTTCGATGTAAACCAGCAAGATATGTTTTCATGATTGCCGGTATATAAAAACTCTAAATAAATAAAAATAAAAATAAATATTCAGTATGCAGCGTGCATTGGGTACGGCCATGGGACTGAGTTGAGAGCTACTTATACAAAAGATGAGGATCTTTGCCATATGCACCCATTTTTTATTATTTTGGAAAAAATATTTTAGAACCATACTATAAAAATTATTCTGTGCTATTAATCATAGACTTAGCTTTAATGAAATAAGTTGATTTGCAATTAAAAGCATGTCCAGTTTTACATGTTTTTAGTTTTTGAAGCATTGCTTTAATTTATATATAGACATAAGGTAATTTTCAAAAGCATTTCTGCAAATAAAGCAATATTTCACCCTCAAATCACCTTTTACAAAATTGCTTTCCTGATTTGTGGGTAAACTTGCTCACGTATGTCCTGTTTGCCTGTACTGATCATAGCGTTCGCGGGAGTGGGATTTGAGAGGTTTGCAGTTAACCACATACATTTCCATTTTCAAAAGTATGCCCGTAAAATTTTCTGCACACTTACAAGATGTGATTGATTGCAGATAGATTTGATGGACAAATTTCAAAGCAGATTTATGCACATTTATTTATTTATTTATTTTAGCTTTTCTATACTGACGTTACTGTAAAAAACATACACATATCACATCAGTTTACAATACAACTTCAACATTCGCTCAGGGTGATACCAAGAACAGTAGTGGCAAATAACAGTAAAATGGCTTATATATCATATCATAGCATGATAACTTAAAGCAAATCATCTCAAAACAAATGAGATGGTAACTGGATAGAAATAACAGAGATAATGAGCTGGACTATGGTGTCTGATTGGAAAGTTTACTTGCGCTGAAGAGATTGCAAGTTAGGGAAGATTAAGTGTCCGGGAAGGCTTGGCTGAATAGCCACGTTTTAAGGTTTTTTTTGAATGCAAATGGGCAAGGCTCTTGTCTGAGGTCCGGGGGTAATGCATTCCATTGATGGGGTCCTGCTGTTGATATGGCCCGTTTTCTTAGGGATGTTTTCGCTTGGGGGGCATACAAGGTGTCTTTGTAGGCACTCCTGATTGGTCTAGAGGAGGTATGAGGTCTTAGTTGAGTAGATGTGTGGAGAGATGTGAGGTTGTTTTAGCTTTATGAATGATCGTGAGGACTTTGAAGAGGATCCTGTATTTAATGGGTAGCCAATGGAGGCTCCGAAGGGTAGGGGTGATATGTTCCCTTTTTTTGGTATTGGTGAG